>NC_091130.1:28370358-28670358 GCF_040183065.1 Periplaneta americana
TGCGAGGTAGACGCATATGCATTTGTCGTATTAAGCAAGGTAGAAAAGCATATGTCTTATGGGGAATTAGTTGGGACCACACAATATTTGACGTTATAGGCGAGGTGTCGCACAAAACGAGGTCGCTATAACCAAGTTCTACTGTATAATAAAAGTTTGATGTACGGGACTCCTATTCAAACTGGGGAGACCTTGCTGCTCGTATTATTGCAGTCTAAAAGCAGATCCACTCAGCCTCTGGGATGCTAAAGTGTGTAGCTGTATCAATCCAAGGTGTGGCAACACATACATTTGTCGGGTTGTTCAAGGTCGACATTTTGAACATAAGTATGTCATAATTAAATGCAACATAATGGAATTATCTTGTCATAATAATCTCTATATGATTCAAAATGTTCGTCTTTTTCCTGCTTATTGGCACTAGTAAAATACTTTATCTTTGGGCTAATTAAGGAAGAAAACTTTTGGAGAAGTTAGAGGAGACTGAAATGTTGTGTTAAAATAATTAATAAATGATTATGGTTTATTTAATGACGCTCGCAACTGCCGAGGTTATATCAGCGTTGCCGGTGTGCCGGAATTTTGTCCCGCAAGAGTTCTTTTACATGCCAGTAAATCTACTGACATGAGCCTGACGTATTTACGCACAATTAAATTCCACCGACCTGGGCCGGGATCGAACCTGCAACCTCAAGCACAGAAGGCTAGTGCTATATCGACTATGCTACCCAGGCCTACTGCTGCTGTGTTAAAGGAGGTCAAAGTTCTTAGAGGACTCCAGCATCAGGAAGTAAGTACTGTATTTGCCAGAGTATAAGACACATCCGCTTTATGTATATTTTTAAGAGAAAAATTTTTATCAGTGAATACTATAATGAATTTACAGTATAAAGTAATACGTATGTCTACTTTCATCAAATACCAAATCTAACTAGGAAAGAATACTTTTTAATCTTCGTCAAAACCCACAAATTCATCTCCAGAGCTAAATGAAGAGTCACTTCTAACTCAAAATCTGAGTCCTCACATAATAAATTGTCCTCTGCCACACCTCTTAAATAATTTATTCAATGTCTCAGTTTTCACAGCATCCCATGAAGCTTTGACCCATTCACAAACTCAATATTGGTGTAAAAGACACACTCTGTTTTTCAGATCCACTTTCAAATAAAAATGCACTTCTTATAAGCCAGAAAATATGTAAATAAGTAATACTTTAGTCCATCACTGTGGAGTAACAATCAGTATGTCTGACTATGAAACAAATGAACCCAATTCAAACCCTGGTTTGGAAAAGTTGCTTGGTTGGGGTTTTTTCGAGGTTTTCCCTCAACCAATTGAAGCAGAATTGCTGAATAATTTTCAGTGTTTGAACTCAGACTCATTTCTCATTCATTAATTTCAACTTCATCTATCATCCTTCAGTAGTTTCAGGTTAACAGATAGTGCAGCAGGATGTAGTGCTGTAACTTGCATATAGATGATATTGATCTGAGGAAACTGCAGTCCCAGGTGGGGGAGGGAGCTTTGTAGCAGACTCTGTTGTAACTGCGTGATATGTAGTTGAATCAATAGAGACACCAAACAGTGAATCACAATACTTATAGGAATGTGGTCCTATGTATTTGCAACAATCATACCTATCCAAGGTACAGTAGTGATGGAGTGTGATTTGAAGACATGTGATAGGTTTGTCACTGGTTCTGACTGTGACTATAGTTCCAAAATCACAGCTCCGAGTAATCACCTTCTCCGACCGATATGTGATAAATAGTCATTAAGGTGCAGTGAAAATATGAAGTTTTTGGAATCAAAATGTAATACCAAGGAAAAGTTGTTGGCTGATATCATAAAGAACAATGCAATACATTTTTTTTTCTAGCTTAATATTTAGAGGTACCCCAAGAGCACCATATTTTTTTAATTTTCATAAAATTTGGAGGTTCAGACTTTTAGCGAGAGAACATTCTCCAGTGGTTTAATCTGAACAGGCTACCAAGAACATGTTAAAAAAATACATGTTAAAAGACTCGGCATATTTTTGGTCCCCTGTCTCCTGTTATTTCATCTTGAAATGTCACAGAAACCTGAATTTATAAGAAAATTGGGCACAGGTAATCACAAAACTCTTAGGTATGATATAATTAATATAATTAATGAAAATTCATTCTTCTTATGTTGCAGGGTGTTTAAATCAGAACAATGGCTCTAATTAAGACAAGAAATCTGAC
The DNA here is from genome assembly GCF_040183065.1 of Periplaneta americana. Lineage (NCBI taxonomy): Eukaryota > Metazoa > Arthropoda > Insecta > Blattodea > Blattidae > Periplaneta > Periplaneta americana. The sequence goes on from NC_091130.1 coordinate 28,372,590, forward strand.
CTTCTGCCCCATATTCGGAATGCCAGAGGGGCTGAAACCATCGCAATTACCAACCTATCATGACATAATTAAATATAATCTATGGGTCAAAAATGAATTAAACCTAACTTCAGATCAAAAGAACCTACCATTGGAGAGATTTCAGAAAGAATTGCTATCAAAACTAAGGAAATCTGGGTAAAGACATCTCTCCGACAGTATTACAAGAATATTACAACTGATCCGTGCTTACCACGATCAATACTTACTTACTGGCTTTTGAGGAACCCGGAGGTTCATTGCCGCCCTCACATAAGCCCGCCATTGGTCCCTATCCTGAGCAAGATTAATCCAGTCTCTATCATCATATCCCACCTCCCTCAAATCCATTTTAATATTATCCTCCCATCTACGTCTCGGCCTTCCCAAAGGTCTTTTTCCCTCTGGCCTCCCAACTAACACTCTATATGCATTTCTGGATTCGCCCATACGTGCTACATGCCCTGCCCATCTCAAACGTCTGGATTTAATGTTCCTAATTATGTCAGGTGAAGAATACAATGCGTCCAGTTCTGTGTTGTGTAACTTTCTCCATTCTCCTGTAACTTCATCCCTCTTAGCCCCAAATATTTTCCTAAGCACCTTATTCTCAAACACCCTTAACCTATGTTCCTCTCTCAAAGTGAGAGTCCAAGTTTCACAACCATAAAGAACAACCGGTAATATAACTGTTTTATAAATTCTAACTTTCAGATTTTTTGACAGCAGACTGGATGATAAAAGCTTCTCAACCGAATAATAACAGGCATTTCCCATATTTATTCTGTGTTTAATTTCCTCCCGAATATCATTTATATTTGTTACTGTTGCTCCAAGATATTTGAACTTCTCCACCTCTTCAAATGATAAATTTCCAATTTTTATATTTCCATTTCGTATAATATTCTGGTCACGAGACATAATCATATACTTTGTCTTTTCGGGATTTACTTCCAAACTTATCTCTTTACTTGCTTCCAGTAAAATTCCCCTGTTTTCCCTAATTGTTTGTGGATTTTCTCCTAACATATTCACGTCATCCGCATAGACAAGCAGCTGATGTAACCCTTTCAATTCCAAGCCCTCTCTGTTATCCTGGACTTTCCTAATGGCATACTCTAGAGCAAAGTTAAAAAGTAAAGGTGATAGTGCATCTCCTTGCTTTAGCCCGCAGTGAATTGGAAACACATCTGACAGAAACTGACCTATACAAACTCTGCTGTAAGTTTCACTGAGACACATTTTAATTAATCGAACTAGTTTCTTGGGAATACCAAATTCAATAAGAATATCATATAAAACTTCTCTCTTAACCGAGTCATATGCATTTTTGAAATCTATGAATAACTGATGCACTGTACCCTTATACTCCCATTTTTTCTCCATTATCTGTCGAATACAAAATATCTTGTCAATAGTTAATCTATTATGCCTAAAACCACACTGATGATCCCCAATAATTTCATCTACATATGGAGTTAATCTTCTTAAAAGAATATTGGACAAAATTTTGTATGACGTTAACAAAAGTGATATTCCTCGAAAGTTACTACAGTTAGTCTTGTCCCCCTTCTTAAAGATAGGTACGATTATGGACTCCTTCCATTGTTCTGGTACAATCTCCTTTTCCCAAATAGCAAGTACAAGCTTATAAATTTCTTTAGATAATGTGCTTCCACCCTTTTGTATTAATTCTGCTGGAATTTGATCGATACCTAGAGACTTACAATTTTTCAGATTTTCTATCGCAATTTCGACTTCAGAAAGTGTGGGTTGGGGTATAAATGGCTCAGCAGTTTGTATTTCAATTTCGTCCCGATCATTTCTATTTGGCCAATGTATATTTAGGAGTTGTCCAAAATAGTTTTTCCATCTGTTAAGGATTGAATGAGCGTCTGCAAGCAAGTCACCATTCTCCTCCTTGATCACGTTTACCCTTGCCTGATATCCATTCTTGAATTCTTTTATGCCCTTATATAAATCTCTAATGTTTTTATTTTTACTATTTGTTTCTATCTCCTTCAGTTTTTCCTTCAAGTAATCTGTCTTTTTATTCCTAAGCGTACGATTTGCTTCCCGTCTTTTATTGAAATAATTATCTCTATTTGCCTCAACTGGATCCTGTAAGAATTTCAATTTTGCCTGTTTCGTTCTTTCTACTACCATGCAACAATCTTCATCAAACCACGGTTTCTTTTTCTTAGTTTCATAATAACCTATGCTCTGTTCAGCTGCAATTTTGATATTATCTCGAATATTTTCCCACATGCTATTAACATCTAACTTTTCCTCAACTTCGTCAGAACTTGCTAATACGTCAAACCTATTTGAAATTTCGATCTGATAATTTTGCTTAGTTTCCTCGTCCTTTAATTTCGGAATATTGAATCTTCTAATATTAACTTGTTGCTCTACTCGCTTGGCTACTGATAGTCTTTCTCTTAGTTCTCCGATTACCAAATAATGGTCAGAATTACAGTCTGCCCCCCTGAAAGTACGAATGTCTACTATACTAGTATGTCTTCGTTTATCTATCAAGATGTGATCTATCTGTTTATGTGCCAATCCATCTGGAGAAGTCCAAGTATATTTATGTATATCCTTATGGGGGAATGTTGTACTTTTGACAATTAAATTTTTTGATGTGGCAAAGTTGACTAACCTAACTCCATTGTCATTACTAATTATGTGTAGGCTCTCTTTTCCAATAGTCGGTTTAAAGATATCCTCCCGTCCTACTTTAGCATTGAAATCCCCCAATAAAATTTTCATGTGATATCTAGGCAACTGATCAAAAGTATGTTCCAATTCCTCATAGAAGCTATCCTTTATATGGTCGTATTTTTCTTCTGTAGGGGCATGAGCATTTATAACTACGATATCGCACCATCTACCCTTAAGTACTAAATACGATAACCTATCACGGATAAATTCGACCTTTTTTACTGCTGATTTTATTCTTTTATGAATAAAGAATCCTGTTCCTAATTGGTGATTATCGTTTCCTTCCCCATAATACAACAAATAATCTCCTATTTGCGTTATGCTGTTCCCATCTAACCTAACCTCTTGTTCTCCCACAAAGTCTATTCTATATCTAGATAGTTCTTTCGCTACTAATGTTACCCCTCCTGTTCTATATAGACTTGTAACATTCCAAGTACCAAATCTCAAAACCTTATTCCTTTGCTGTGGTCATGCCAGAGAATCAGTCCCATTCCGAGGCTTATTTGAAGGATTCGTAACAAGCTGTTTTTTTACGGTGATGGGTTGTTAGCCCTTCGCCCAACCCCCAAGCTGGAGGACCACCCCTCATCAGCTGTCCGTGACTGCTTATTCAATATATTCACAATACGAAACTTAATGAAGTCTTATAAGAAACGCCATAGTGACGACACCTACAGTGACAAAATTCAAAGAAGAAGCAAACAAACTGTTTAATACACGCAGTTGCAAATAAAAAAAAAATCATCATCATCATCAACATTTCACGGCTTAAGCCATGCTTGTGATAAAGACCGCCATGTTACAAAAGAAGAAATACATCAAAGAACAGAACGAAAGAAGATAATTGGACCTTTGATTTAGTTACCACTCAAAAAGAAATGATCCATCAGAGGAAGACTTCTATCTTGCAAGAAGATATCTTCCTTTGAAACAAAGAAAAATTAGAAAAATTACTCGTTGTGATATGTTTTCTGCAAGTTTTCCAACAATTATTTTCTTTAATTATCAGGTTCAGTTATGGTAATTCTTCGTTATTCCTAAATAAAAATGTAAACCAAATCTAATACGATCTTGGGCTCAAATGAAATTTTTGTCATATTTTATGTAAAATACTATACATTTTGCCCTTTGAATCTCCTCAAAAATACTTTATACTGGAACCCCAATTTAAAGTCTTCCAAATAAAGTTTAAATATGTTATTTTACAGCAACAATTCAGTAGCTATGCAATGAAAAACAAAATAATAGAACAAATATACAGAAAGACATAAAAATTATAATTTTTAGAAACTTCAAAGACCTTGGGGTACCTCAAAAATTGAATATAGAAGCTTAATATTTTTCACATTCTAAGTTAAGTGAAAATACAGATTTTTGCAACTATTATATTAAAAAAAAAACAGATAAAAAACCATTTCATGTATAGATTCACTCCATCCTAATAGCCATGGTGACTGATGTATGTATATGACACTAGAGTCCAGACAAGTGCAAGTCGGAAGATTAACATGAAGGGACAACATATCTGGGATCTAATTAACTATGTCCCATTCTTGAGGTTAACAAGGGTAACTCTTTAATACTGAAGCTATTTAATGACTCACTCACCTTCGTAAACATTCTTGGACACACAGTAGCACAGGTCAGAGTGTGATTTATATTTAGTGTATATATATATATATATATATATATATAGTGCTAACTACTGTTAACATTAAGACATGGCAGCAATATATTAATTCAATTTGCAGAAGAACGATAAACATAAACATATCTTGGCTCATGATGGGAAACATTGAAATGTTTTAATTGAATATTAAGTAGTGCTAATTATTTATGTTGCTAAGAGCGATTAATTAAGACGAATTTAAGAATTTAACCCTCATTACTGATTTCTGTAAAATCTCAATAATCGAATGTTATGGAATATGTCAAAGAGAAGGATGATTAAATGTTAAGCACAGGAACACCATTTCGTCGCTAGTTACAACTAATGGTTTGGGTCTCAAAAGAAAAAAAGATTAATGATCGGTACATTATGGGCTGTACTATGCCTTTTGATCATAACGTTCAGATTTATTCTGACTTTGTTCCGATATAAATACCCCTTGCAAAGAACAGTTATATTCCATAATTTTGTAAAATGACCAAGAAATGAAGATTTGTAGAACCCACACAAGCTGGGACTTGCAGCAACAATAAACATCTACATTACGACTGATGACGATATTTCTCTTGAAATGTGGAATACGCCTATGTTGCAATCTTCTTTAAAGAATGACTCTGTGATTGCCAGGGCGTTACAACAATTGCCAAGAATCATCTGAACACAAAATCACACTGTGACAAAATCATTATTATCTATCACAGCCAGGGCTGGGCAGTATTTGAAATACGTAATTGAAATACATTTGTATTTTGTAATTTGTAAGGATTTTCGAAAGTATTTTGTATTTAAATACATAAAATTGATGTATTTTGTATTTCAAATACTCAAAATACTTTTTTCTTCTTCTTGTCCTTCAACTTTTGGATTTGGATTTGAAGAATAAACTTTTGTCTTATTTGCCTTCCCATTTCAGATGTGCTAGCCATACACTTAGTTTTCTTGCCACAACTGATTTCCTTAATGCCATAAAGAAATCTCCAACAGCATAAAGGATCCATCATCCAACACTCGCTAAATGTTCAGCATTATGGAATGCATATAGGGGACCTAAATCCTCAGAAATTAGATCAGATGTCTTGAAATATTCATTAAAGTTTCCTTGCCCAACTCGATGGAATTCTCTTTATGACTCTATCTCTCAAATACTGCAATTCAAACATGATATACACAGTATATGTGAAAAACTGGGATTGCCAACCTTCAAAGATGTTGAGTTTCAGTACCTTGAAGAATATTGTGCAGTTCTAAAACCCATTGCCGTAGCCCTTGATTTAATGAAAAATGAGAAGACGTGCTATTACGGCCAACTTTTGTCCACATTAATTTCCCTCGAAAACAGATTACATATTTTGTTATCTAGCACTCTACGCCATCTATTCCAAGTAACCCCAATCCTAATAAGTTTGCTTTCATCAAGATTTAAAGCGATGTTTGATTTGACCCCAGAAGCAAATTGAGCTATTTTGGCAGCTTGCTTCACCATCATTGAAGATGAGATGGCTACCTGACACTGCCTCATCAAATGATAAGAAGAGAATACAGAATATGTGCGTGAAATCAGCTGAGCAGTTCTCTGCTACACCTTTGGTCAGTTCAGACGATGAAAACAATTTTTATGTTTTCAACTCAGGTACAACAGACTTTGAAAAGCAAAAAGAAAAGAACTTGTCTACTGCTGAGTATGAGCTCATACGATTCTTCAATGGCAAAGGGACAACCCTATGCACTCCAGAGAATTACCCAACAGTGAAACAAGCTTTTATAAAGTATAATACAAGTTTGTGTTCCTCTGCGCCTGTAGAAAGACTGTTCTGTTTTGCAGGATTTATCCATTCACAAGCAAGGGGATCCTTATCTGATAAACTTCTTGAGAAACTGGTTTTTTTTAAAGGGAGCAGTAATTATTCAGATGTAGCACAATTTCATTGCTGACTGGGTAAAGGAAGAATGTTCAGTTACAGTGTTTATATAAAACTTGGAGATAAAAATACTTTTAATGTTAGTATGATATTTTAGATTTTCAGTAATATTCTTATTTCTTTAGGCCTATATATTGCATCGAGTATTTGAAATACAAATGTATTTTGGTTAATTTTTTAAAAGTATTTTGTATTTGTATTTCAAATACAATTGTTTGAAGTATTTTGTATTAGTATTTGAAATACCTGGATGTCAGTATTTTGCCCAGCCCTGATCACAGCGAACTTTTCAGAGCTGTCACAGTTCGGAGTGATGGCAAAATGCTGTCACATCATACCTCTAATCCAAGGAGGTAAGCAAAATGAGCTTCAGAATGGGATATAAGCCTTCAGGCCTTCAGAAGAGTAAGACTTCAGTCCACTAGTGCTAAAACCTTTTCTAAAACCAATTGTGTACAGAAAAAAAATTATTAACCTTAAATTATTGTGTTAGTTGATATTTTATAATTGGTTGTGATATTGAGCTATGTAATAATCTAGGTTGGAGTTTATCTAGAGAAATTGTTATCCACTGTCGAATTATTTATAGCTATATCAGTTTGGACACATTATTCTCCAGTACAGAACTGTTAAGAAAGAATTCTGATTAATTCATTCTAACTTACTTTCTATACATTACATGAACATTATGTTTCATATAGGCCTACTATGCTTATGTCCCGCGCCATGGCGTCGTGGTCTAAGGCATCCTGCTTACGAATCGCGTTACAGAATGCGTGATGGTTCGAGTCCTCGTGGGAGAAGAAATTTTCTCATGAATTTTCGGCCAGTGTATGGGACCGGTGCCCACCCAGCATCATAATGCACTTGGGAGGCTACGGTAGGTAGCGAAATCCGGTTGCGAATGCCAGCTTTAATGGCTGGGGGGATCATCGTGCTAACCACACGATATCTCCATTCAGGCTGGATGATCGTCCACCTCTGTTTCGGCATGTGAACATGAGGCCAGCAGCCGGCTGGTCAGTCTAGGCCCTTCACGGGCTGTAGCGCCACGATTATTATTATTATTATTATTATTATTATTATATACTATACTTATGAAAGTGTAAAATTATAATACTTTAAAATTACGTAGGGTTATTTACGACGCCATGTTCCTTCATTCAATTGTAAATGAATGTAATTGTATCAGTTAATTAATCTAGTCGAATTTGAAGTTCCTAATAATAGTAATAGAATTAATAAAACATTTTTTTAAGGTGTCCCCGGACAAATTACAGTACAAACAATACCACATATAAAAGTTGTTACTATTATAATAAGTATTTTAACAATTGTGATATTTTTAGTTCTAGAAGTACATTTATATCTGCCATAGCACAAAAAGCCCAATCTATATGTAATTTAGTTTAGTTTAATTTGTATAAGTTTTTTTCTTTTTTAATTGCTACCTTTTGTTATTTGTAAGTAGTTTACCCTTATTTTTGTTGGGTAAACTATGAAAACTAAATAAATTATTAAATAAATAAATAAATAAATACAAGTACAGTATCCTTACCTACCACTACACAGCATCAGCTCGTTCTAACTGTTCTAACGTATTAAGCATTGTTAAAATCAAATCTGTGGTAGGCGGGAAAAGGCACACAAGTCAAAAAGTCGATTTTTTTGTTGTACCTAATCACTTAAGTCTAGTATTTGTTCTAATTTTGAAATAATAATATTTCTTGTATGTTAAATTGAAAAGGGTCTTACTTTGACCAACATACATGAATTTCATTATTATACTTATATTTAGTTAAGAATAAATTTTTAAAAAAGTCTCTCCTAAAAAATTCATTTTCTTGACTTATGTGCCTTTTCCCGCCGATCAACTGCTACATTTACTGCCACAGTGTCACCAACCAAAAAAAAAAATCACATTAACACTACCACTGTTCGCTACGAACGTGTTGGAATTCGCCCCTCCTAAAAAAAGTATTCTAAATACTAAATTGTAAACAGAAAACATGCAATATAATATAATCTAATATAGCATAATATGTAATTCTACGTACACCATATGATTATGATTCTATTGGTACTGTATGGTTATGAATACGAAAATAAAATTCACTAGGCCAATAATCGATATGAATAGTACCGGTATTTAATTTAAACTTTAGAATATAATGAACATATATCAGTAGTATTTTTTTCAAAAGCTGATTAGGCCTACTACTCACTTACATACTTACTTACTTATTGGCTTTTAAGAACTCGGAGGTTCATTGCCGCCCTCACATAATCCCGCCATTGATCCCTATCCTGAGCAAGATTAATCCAGTCTCTACCATCATATCCCACCTCCTTCAAATATATTTTAATATTATCTTCCCAACTACGTCTCGGCCTCCCCAAAGGTCTTTTTGCCGCCGGCCTCCCAACTAACACTCTATATGCATTTCTGGATTCGTCCATACGTGTTACATGCCCTGCCCATCTCAAACGTTTGGATTTTATGTTTCTAATTATGTCAGGTGAAGAATACAATGCGTGCAGCTCTGCGTTGTGTAAGTTTCTCCATTCTCCTGTAACTTCATCCCTCTTAGCCCCAAATATTTTCCCAAGCACCTTATTCTCGAATATCCTTAATCTCTGTTCCTCTCTCAAAGTGACAGTCCAAGTTTCACAACCATACAGAACAACCGGTAATATAACTGTTTCATAAATTCTAACTTTCAGATTTTTTGACAGCAGACTGGATGATAAAAGCTTCTCAACCGAATAATAACACGCATTTCCCATATTTATTCTGCGTTTAATTTCCTCCTGAGTGGCATTTATATTTGTTACTGTTGCTCCAAGATATTTGAATTTTTCCACCTCTTGGAAGGATAAATAGGCCTACTACATTTTTGTGAAACTTGACATTGCTGTGTTTTCGTTTAGTTTCAAGAGTTATGTTTTTTTTTTTTCTTTACAACTGAAAATACCATAGTTCAATGTTTATACAGAGTGATTCACGAGGAAAGGTAAAAAATTTAGGATACGATATCTTAGAGCATTTTTAGTGAAAAAGTTCATATGAACATAGGTCCGTTTTCGAACGATGGCGGAGCTAGATGCATTTTTTTTGGTAAAACGTCTCGCTCCAATGTGAATCAGACGTTACCATAATATATGCTGCTGACGTGAAACAAGGTCACCGATGAATGACGTAACATTGGAATCTGCATTGTGAGCGATGTAGATAAGAGAAGAGAAACAAACCGGGTGGTGGGTCATTACAAATGTCACAGCAAATACGCTATCACTTATCGGTTCACAGCAGTTCAGTCAGCTACTTACAGTGCAGTAGTTATACAGTACAGTTATCGGAAGGTGTTAAGTCGTGTTTTTCAAGATGCCTTATAAATTTTCGACTGCAGTATACGCCGATATTGTGTATGTTTATGGTTTGTGCGATGGAAGTTCCTTGCATGCCGTCGCTGAATATGAATGACGCTTTCCGAACAGAAGGGAACCATATCGAAGAGTATTTACTGTTTATGGGGTTGGATGAAAGACTTGGTATACCAAAGGAAGGGGGAAACGAGAGAGGCGCTAATCGACCATATTTTGGATACGGCATAAAGACAGCCATGTGCAACTCTTCCGAGCGATGATCGCGATTCACGCCCGAACGCAATAGTGCAATGAATCAGGAGGTACCTTTGAAAATGTGCGAAAACATCGACCCCGACTCTTAGAATATTAGGTATGTATGCATACGTGAATATAAACTTTAAATTTGTTCGTTATCTGTCTCTAAATGCGAATTAGTATAATGAAATCTTAGAAGTTTTTTGTGAAATCAAAGAGCCACATCTCCGTAACCGTTCGAAAACGGTCCTATATTCACATGAACTTTTTCACTCAGAAAGACTTCAGAATTCACATCCTAAATGTTTTATCTTTCCTCGTGAATCACCCTGTACAGCAAAAATCCGTTAAAAGTAATTCTAACGAAAACAGTAATTAGGAGTATTCTTGCAATAAAGGCCTAACTATTACAACAAATAGTTGCTATTTATTGTTAAGTTTCTCAAGGTATATAAAAATCATATTCTTTCCCCCTTGCATATCACTTCGTTATTGTTTTTCATTTATGCAAATATAAATTTATAAATTATTTAATACCTAAAAGCTACACCAGAAAAGGGCATACAGTACCAGTAATTACCACTAACATATCTCCTAAACCCACACGTTTATCACCAACATATTTCCTCAAACCACATGTTTATTCCCAACATATCTCCTAAAACCACGTGTTTATCACTATCACCTAAAACTACGCCTTTATCACCATTTCTAAAACCATGTGTTTGTGTTTATCACTATCTCACAAAATTCAATGAAGCACTACTGGGTGTACGGTCAGCGCGTCTGGCCGCGAAACCAGGTGGCCCGGGTTCGAATCCCGGTCGGGGCAAGTTACCTGGTTGAGGTTTTTTCCGGGGTTTTCCCTCAACCCAATACGAGCAAATGCTGGGTAACTTTCGGTGCTGGACCCCGGACTCATTTCACCGGCATTATCACCTTCATATCATTCAGACGCTAAATAACCTAGATGTTGATACAGCGTCGTAAAATAACCCAATTAAAAATAAAAAAAAAACTACTGGGTGAACAGTATAGAGCAGAACAGCTTTCACGGTTCTTGGCCAGCCGGCCGGCTATGCACGCGGAGATGGGGGACTCAAGACCGCGCGAGTTCTGCTCTATACTGTTCACCCAGTAGTATGGACTGAAGTAATACTATTATTCTTACCTGAGAAAATATGTCTTGTGTATTGACTGTAGCTTTCACACTCGTTTTGTGTCTCTGGATTTCAATGTGATTTACCAAGTCACTTCTCTTTGCAGCTAACAAGATATTACATGATTTACATTTCGATTTTGTGTCATCTTCACTAACTGGTGCTAACCACTTTTTAAAAATATCTTGCCTTAACCATATTTCAAAGAATAACTTTTCTCGATTTTTTCTCTTCTCACGAAATCTCACGGGAGGATATTTTTGGACCAACTATTGGAAAAGAGAGCCTACACGTAACTAGTAGTGACAATGGAGTTAGATTAGTCAACTTTGCCACATCGAAAAATTGAATTGTCAAAAGTACAACATTCCCCCATAAGGATATACATAAATATACTTGGACTTCTCCAGATGGATTGACACACAACCAAATAGATCACATTTTGATAGATAAACGGAGACATACTAGTATAGTAGACATTCGAACTTTCAGGGGTGCAGACTGTAATTCTGATCATTATTTGGTAATTGGAAAATACATATACATATAAATTAATGTAAATTCACAGTTATTTGAAAGGTAAAGATCTCGGGGAATACATCAAATATTTATAAAACATATATACATTCTAACTATGAAAACAAAATGTCAGACTCATGATTATATTATTATAATGTCACTAATAACTTTGCAACACATAATCACTTTGCAAAAAATAATATTGAACAAAATATCACCGCCCGATTGCTGTTGTTGTATCATGCGCATGCGCAAATCCACGACGTAGAGGAGCAGTCACAGAGTACTGAATACGGAGCAGATTTCGACAGCGATATTTTGTCACAGAATATCGCGTCATCAGTCACAGGTTTATCTGTGACAAAAAAATACCTGTGACAAAATATCGGTTTGTGAAATATCGGCCATCTCTACTCGCTAGTAGCCACCGGCGTGGCTCAGTCGGCTAAGGCGCTTGCCTGCCGTTCTGAAGTTCCGCTTGGGCTGATTACCTGGTTGGGTTTTTTTCCGAGGTTTTCCCCAACCGTAAGGTGAATGCCAGGTAATCTATGGCGAATCCTCGGCCTCATCTCGCTATCACCGATCTCATCGACGCTAAATAACCTAGTAGTTGATACAGCGTCGTTAAATAACCAATTAAAATAAAAAAATCTACTCTCTAGTAGAAGTTACCGCATTCCAGCCAGGAACATGGCTACACAGTAATCTTGGAACCTGACAATGCGACGCGACCCTACAGTTAGCGATAGTGATTCCTATTTGTATAGCTCGCGCAAGAAACGATTACCGAAAAGCTATGATAGCGTTGCTGTCTGTTTTGACGTGTGTATGTAGGCACACCGAGGGAGGAGAGGTGCGAGCCGATGGAAGTACTGTCTCTTCCAATAAGTTGAACAAATGAGGACATCGCTGTGGAAATATAGAACGTAGCAAGAGAAAAATTCGAAGCTAATTAAACGCGCAACATATGTTTACGAATGAAATAATAATACCGTGCGATGCAAGACACGTATTCGCATGCAATGGAACAAATTAAAGTCGTAATGTAACTATCACAACGCAAGACTGATTCTATCGATGTCATTTCTCTTCCGACTGTACTCTTGAATATCATTCAAGTTATCTCGTGACCTTTCCTGTCGCCCGCTCTTCCTTATCGCAGTGTTTGATTCGCATTCCTTCCGTCGGTAATCCGTACTTGCGAGACATTTTTTTTATAACGCTAGCCTGCTACCTAAAAACTGTGTTACCTATCTCATAGCGCAAGCTGTTGAGCAAATTTCATATCAGTGACGTCAGCGTCACATTGAGGTGCGTCACTGGTTTCACAGTCGTTACTCGAGAACAATAACTGATTGAGGAGAAAGAGTGGGTACTAGTATTTGCATTATCCATCTTTCAAAAATTTCGGTGTTCATCTTCCATTGCACTTCCGGATTTATATCTGTAGTGCTCGGGAAAAGTGACACAAGTCAGTTCCCACAAACCTTTTTTGATAATTTATTGACAACTTGCGGAACATCTGTTCGCTTGGAAAAAAATACATAGGTATTCCTCCCATTACAATAATTCATACAGAAAAAAATCAAATCGACATAAACCAGTGTAAGTTGTCAATAAATTATAAAAAAAAAACAGCATTTGCATCACAGCTTTGTCCACCTCTTTTTAAATTTATACATTATATTTAACATTTTAACATAGTTAATATCAAACTGTACAAATTTAATTTTAATGACATAACCTAATGAGAATATTTAGCCTTTAATTGTATAAGGTTAATATCATGCTGTGCCTTTTTCCTTGTTATATATATATATATATATATATATATATATATATATATATATATATATATATATATATATAATATATATACGAGAATCTAGCATCAGTGTTCAGCTTTACCATGTACAGTTTACCTCAAGAGGCACGAAACTTACATAATTGTAAATGCCAGCACGTGCATTACTTACTATATTAATTGTTAGATCAACTTATCACCTATTTTTTAAATTGTTTACATCTCATACACCTGAAGATGACTTTTTAAAGTCGAAAATATTAGTGACTTTGTATTAAATATTGTGATGTAACAGATTATCTAACTTCACAAATTGAAAAGTGTATTTGACTGAAAATTTATTATTATATATAATTATTAATTGTATTCACACTTTTCTGAACCAACATGTCTTTCAAATTTATCAAAAAAGGTTTGTGAAAACTGACTTATGTCACTTTTCCCAAGCACTGCAGATATTTAAGTTTTCCATTAGGAAGGAATCCGTTAATTCCTCCTACATGTACCTCAAACAATCTTTGTCCAAAGTTTACATTTGTGTGGACACTTACAGTTTCATTTTGCTAACATTTTCGAAATATCATGTTGCTATCCACCCAGATCTCGTCTATATAATAATTTGAATGTCCCTTGCTCCGGAATTCATTATTTGCACTAAATACTATCCCGATCAGAATCTCTTTTATTTTTGGATTGGCATTCCTTCCATTTAAAACCCAGACTTTTCATAGATTGTTCCAAAGACTTCTTCCCCCAAGAGAAATCTATCGTCTGTTTTATTAGTGGCAGAAGTTTAGGAATCGTTGGCGCTCTTTTTTTTCTTCAATGTAAAAATCCTGTTTTGCTCTTCTGATGACATCCTTGTCAAAGTCACCTACTAACATCACATTCGTGAACGCTTTCCTATCTTCTTCTCTGGTGATTTGAGGAGCTGAGTAGGATCTGAAATATTCCTTTCCTTGTGCTTCTTTCGTATTCATATTATGGACGACCGAGATTTACCTAAATACATAGCTGCTCTCTCTGTTGCCTTACTCAGTGGTAACAATAACTGTTGTTTCTTCGACTCCTCGTCACATTTTTTAATTATGTTAGCAATAATTTCCATATATATATTCCATTACTCTTTCATCAATAATTTCCATGCCTTCTCAGTGAATGACAACATTTTTACGAGGCGACATTTCTCCCGGTGTACCCGCGCACGTCTCTTTACCCTAAGATTTGTATACTAAAGTTGATGTAATTCAAAATGAAAAAAAAAACACGCAAACTATCACTTGTTACCACAATGTATAGAAAACACTACCGTACTGCACTTGTACACACTGTAAGAAAGAAGGTAGTACTGAGGGTGAAATTATTTTCAGAACGTCTTGTAATACTGAACACGTGCAGTGATGTGAGACAAGCCTCACTACGTTATCTGTTGTTTTTGATTTCCCTCTTACACCCCGCTTCCACACATCGCCGATTCCAAGATCTTCGAAGCAATGTCACATGACCAAGCCAGTGTAAGGGGATTTACTCGTTTCACGATCACCAGTGTCAGCAGAAATGTAGTGGCGTAATGTAGCCTGTAGGCAGATATAATCAGTTGTTTTTTTTTCCTTCACTTCGAGCATTAGTATTTTAGTGAATGTCAGAGTAGTTCATTACAGTAATCTTAAATTAGGAACTAGTCTGTTGTAAAAGTGATATATAGTGTTTAAGTTACCGGTATGTTAGTGAATTGCTTTTTTTTTTTTACATTTTTTTTTTTTTTTAGATTATAGCAGTGATAGCCTACATAGATTTTTTTTAAACTGTGATGGTGAATAACGTTTTATTATACATTTGTACGGAAATATTAAATTTATTGTTTTGTTCTGCATTGACTGAAAATGGGAGAAGTATTCCAAAACGTTTAACAGGCAATGGATAAATGATATTTTATTCTCAAAGTGGATGCAGGAAGTGAAAGACGACAGCAATAAAGCTTACTGTAAAGTTTGTAAAGTTCAAATCAGGGGCTCACCAGGGAGACTTGAAAAAAAAACATTCCGATTCACTTAAACATAAAAAGAACTCTGCTGCAATTGCTACAAAACCAAAATTAAGTTCTACGGGTTTTAAGAAAGAAACAGTGACACGCTTTGAATTAAAACTTTAAGTTTTTGTAGCATGCCACACATCTATTAACTGTATAGATCATTTGAGTGAACCCTTGAAGAACGATTCACCACCACAATCGTCGTCATCTTCGCCTGCTAGCCAAAATATAAGACTCCACAGAACGAAGTGTAGTGCTTTAATTACTAAAGTTATTTCACCCAGTTTGTTAAAAGAGCAAGTAAGTGACTTAAGGAATGCTCCATTCTCCTTAATATTAGATGAATCGACAGACATTGCATGTGTGAAACACCTTTGTATTTGCTGTCGTTATTACAATGAGCGAAAGAACAAAATTGTGTCGCAGTTTTTGGGACTTGTTAATGTTACAAGTACAACCGCTGAAGTACTTTACCTGCACATTAAAGATTTTTTTCGGGAACTTGCCATTGATCTATTGAACTGTTTTGCAATAGCAACTGACGGTGATTCAAATCTTTGTGGACCAAAACATTCTTTGTTTACATTAATGAAAAATGACATCCCTGGACTTATACTAGTTAAATGTGTCTGTTAAGGCTGCGGCCACAGTGGAAACGTTGAGCGGCGCGGTACCGCTCTCGAAAAATTGAGGAGTGGGGAGGAAAGAGCGTTGGTGTGGCCATATAGCGCAGAGTTGGTGAGCGACGCGGCGTGGCGTGGAGATGAGATCATGACAGTGTTTGCTTTTAGGCGATTCTTATCTAGAAAGAACAGCTTAAAATAGGAATGGAAGAGAATTGTATGTTCATCTATTTAATAAGAGATGTGAAACTCTGAGAATTTCATCGTTTGTATGGAGAATTAGGGAAATTTCCAGATAGATATTTGAAGTATACTCGCATGCCTATTACGACTAGTCGGGCAAACAGCCTCTTACTCCCGCTCGTTCTCGTAGGCGAGACTAGCTGGCCGATAATGCCAGTTCCGAGAATCGTATTCTCGAGATTGGCACTCTCGGGAACGAGGAATACCGGGTCCCGGCCTGTTATCGCACGGCCGACTTATCGTTATGAAATGCGTACACTGACTGCCGGCTTAATTGCCGCTCATCACTGCAATTCGTGACTCTTTCTGAAATATTAATGTTCATAAAGTAATTTAAGAAGGCACAGCAGTGTGGTATGCAATAAATAATACAGCACATTATGATTGTCGACATTCTTACAGAAGTCACACTATTTTAATGAACTATTTATTGCCTTTCCGGAGAAGCAAAATAATGCAGCACTCTCAGCCGTTACCTAATCCTAAGCTAGTCTAAAACAATAACAAGTTATGGTTGGAGCTATGATATATTTTCTCGCTATCAGCATTTTGTTGACATTCCATATTTAATCATTCGATAGTGTTTTGTATACGCTATAGTAATGGATATCACACGACTGTATTATTATATTGCGCGTTCACATCTGGATGTTTCGTTGTAATGCAAGGGCATCTTCATCAGCATGGGTAATTATTGCGCTGTGTAAGGACGAAATAAAATAATGCTTATTTATATTATTATAAAGGACCAAAGGCTCTGACAAAAGATATTTTTGTTTTCCAACTGATAAAATGCTGAATGTGAAATGGAGACACTTCTGCAAGGGGAAGGACAGAATTACGAAATAGAGTAGATCCTTTCACAAATTGATCATAATTACTTACAAATGCGTTTTAAGGAACCCGGAGGTTCACTGCCGCTCTCACATAAGCCCGCCATCGGTTTCTATCCTGAGCAAGATTAATTCAGTCTCTACCATCAAATCCATTTTTATATTAGCTTCCCATCTACGTCTCTGCCTTTCCAAACGTCCTTTCCCTCCGGCCATCCAACTAACACTCTATATCCATTTCTGGATTCGCCCATACATGCTAGATGTTCTGCCCATTTCAAATCTCTGAATTTAATATTCCTAATTATGTCAGGTGAAGAGTACAATGCGTGCAGTTCTACGTTGTGCAACTTCCTCCATTCTCCATCCCTCTTAGCCCCAAATATCTTCCTAAGAATCTTATTCTCGAACATCCTTAACCTCTGTTCCTCAAAGTGAGAGTCCAAATTTCACAACCATACAGAACCATCGGTAATATAACTGTTTTATAAATTCTAACTTTCAAGTTTTTTGAGAGCAGGCTGGATGACAAAAGCTTCTCAACCGAATAATAACAGGAATTCCCCCCCCCCATATTTATTCTGCGTTTCTTCCTGAGTGTCATTTATATTTGCTTTATCATAACAACAGAGAATAAAAGACTGTTATTATTATTATTATTATTAAATTACCTAGTTACTTTACAACGCTTTATAGCTATCTAGCGTCTGAATGAGATGATAATGCCAGCGAAATGAGTCCAGGGTCCAGCGCCGAAAGTTACCCAGCATTTGCTCTCAATGGGTTGAGGCGAGAAACCTCAGCCAGGTAAAGGCTGGTTCACAATAAACCGGGAACGGAAACGACAACGAGAAATAATGTTAAAATAAATATATTTAAATGTGAACATTCACAATTAACGAGAAGATTGCCGGAGCCCGGAAACGGGAACGTGAAAGTTAATTGTGAATGCTCACATTTAAATGTATTTATTTTAACAATATTTCCGTTATCGATGTCGTTTCCGTTCTCGGTTTATTGTGAACCAGTCTTAACTTGTCCCAACCAAGATTCGAACCGGAAGCCGGTCGTTTCACAGTCAGGTGTGCTAACCGTTACTCTACAGCGATTATTATTATTATTATTATTATTATTATTATTATTATTATCATTATATCATTATTATTATTAGTACTGTTATCATCATCATCATTATCGTAATCATTAGGATGATTAAGATTATGATTATCAGGATTATTATGATGGTTATTATTTATCACTGTCTTGTAAGTTATCATTAGGTACCGGTACAAGTATTAGAAATCTGATTAATTCTTAATTTGTTATTCTCGTTCCTATAACATATAGGATAATTATTATAAACCATATAGGCCTATATAATTTTATATTGTAACATGGCTAGAATACAATAATGATTGTTCTGTAACAATAATTTATAACGCGCACACCAATAGAAAGTGTAGTTTTCTATAGTATAGACTGGTTCACAATAAACCGGGAACGGAAACGAGAACGGAAATAATGTTAAAATAAATGTATAGTATTTAAATGTGAGCATTCAGAATAGTTAATTGTGAATGCTTATCTTTAAATACATTTATTTTAACAATATTTCCGTTCTAGTTCTCGTTGCCGTTTCCGTTCTCGGTTTATTGTGAACCAGCTTTTAATATTTTCATGTTTCATGTCATTGTGTTACGAACTATTTTTTTATTTAGTTGTTATAAAAGATAGCTTAATTACTGTAAAGTGTAAACCATCTTGGACTATACGAGTATAGCCTCGTTTTCAACTACCTGTATTAAAATACCATTTAATACCATCCGTACAATAACGAGTTTTCAAGCGTTGAAGGGTTCCGTACAAATTTTACGGAACAAACGTTTGAGTCATGAGTCCCGCGCTAACAGGTTAACTCACCGTTATTCGAGAACCAGTAAAAATTTTGAGTTGCCATCACTTTTAAAAGTAATTTCCATCCTTTCTCAACATTTCTCTCGCTTTGACCCCCCCATCTAACGTGAAAAACAAAAAAGTTTGCCGCTTATCAGCGGTGAAGTCTGAACAGATCAATCTCCATCGAAGTTAATATATATATTTTTTTCACTTTCCAAAAAAGATTTTCAGTTCGATTTGTTTTTCTATGCTTTTCTTAGACATTGAGCTATCAATCCAAAAAATTACAGCGCGATTGATTAAGTATTATAGGAGCTACGACATGATATATATTTAAAGAACCGGGAAGTGTATAAGCCAATGCTTCCTATAGAAGCATGGCCCGAGCGATACTGCTTTCTTATCATTACTACAGTCCCGCATAGACGTCCGAGACTGTCGGGAATGACCTAGTATCGGTAATCTCGGGACCAAGAGAATCTCGTGTTCTCTATCAATGAGTCATTTGGCTACGTTAGGTACTCGCGCACTGGGCGAGACTGCGGTGATTACGCAACCGAGAACGGGCGATGAGGCAGTCTGCCCGACTCTACCGCTCAAACTATGGCCAGCTGCATTTGCTATCATGCGTTTGTGATTCATCCACGCCGCCACTCAATGCACCGCGCCGCCTGCCGCTTGCACTGTGGCCGAAGCCTACTCTGTTCACCTAGTTTGCTCACACGCATCGGAAGAATTGCCCTCTAATATAGTCTTTATGCTTAGAGAAACCTATAACTGGTTTCATCGATCTGCTCTGAGACGAGAATCGTACATGGACTTGTATAAACTCATTTATGATGGTCAGAATCCCTTGCAAATAATCCCATTGTCATGTACTCGTTGGTTGGCAAGAAGTAATTGTGTAAAGAGAATTTTAGAACAATATGAAGCTCTGAAACTGCATTTTGAGTTGGCTTCTTCAACCTGTGATAAATATGTTTCCAGGGAGCATTGTTCTATGTACTCCGATGCATGTAATGAAATTTACTTAACATTCTTGTCGCCCATTCTTAGTGAATTTGAAAAACTTAATCTTCTGTTTCAAAGAGAAAATGTAGACCACTTTGTTCTGTTAGGTGAACTAGAAACATTTGCACTTTCAATGCTTAGAAGGATCTTAGTCCCTCAAAATGTAAGGAGTGATGTGAATTTTAGGTACTCGTTTATGCTCAGTGGCATATGTTTCAACAGTATATTTTTTACCGATTTCTTGAAAATTTTTTGGGTACACTTCCTGATATGTAAGGGGAGCTTGTTGCATAATTTACAACCATTATGAGATATACTGTTAAGAATAATACTGTTTACAATAAAGATACCGCTGCTGTGGAGGAGGAAGAAATATTTCAGTCACTCCAGTTGTAAGAAGTTTATTACTAACTATATTATTTCTCATTATTATTATTATTATTATTATTATTATTATTATTATTATTATTATTAGGCTAATATTGTTGGTTTTGCTGTTATATTTCACCATTGAACAGTATGTTAACGACTTATTGTTGTATGCATTTTTAAACAAAACTGTTCTCCTGTCGCTGCTTAATGTCGTTGAATTGCAACGATACAGCCTATAATTTGCGAAATATTATTATAATTTATATTGGGCTACCTTTTCAGCGAGCTTTCGCTACTTTTGGTTATATCAATCTGGAAACCCTGTGTGAAACTCACTTTCTATCAAGTGTTTTTATTTTGACAAATAAGCAGGCGTATTCGGTTTGTGTTCTAATTATTGGTTTCAGTGATTTTAAAAGTCGTTAATAATGGATTCGAATTCAGATTCCGACGCTACAGTGGTGTCAGAAAGTAAGAGTAACAAAATAAAATACACATACAGTACAAAATATAATGCCGAATGGGAGAAAGACCCGGTATTTTGTGGGTGGTTACAGAAAAGCAAGAAAGGACCTTACTATGCTTATTGTTGTGCATGTGATAGTGATTTGAACGTTTCATCAGGGAAAAATGATCTCAAGAAACACGCGACAGGTAAAAAAACACCTAAGTAAATGTGCTTGAGCTAAAAAACAAATGAAAATGAGTGATATGCCGAGCATTAGTGTCGAAACAAAACTTAACGCAACAGTTAAGGTGAGTGAGATACGTCTTGCAAGTTTTGTGATTGAACATGATATACCAATTCGAGTCATAGACACGTTGCCATATAAAGGAATCGAAACCGTCGTACTAACTTATACAAATTATCGTACTTCAGCATAAAATTGTCGTACATTTCTCAGCTTCCTAATATACTTCTAGTCCACCGCTGTGTAATAATGGTTAGCACGTCTGACTGTGAAACGAGCGGGCCAGAGTTGAAATCCCGGATGAGACGAGTTATCTGGTTGACGTTGTTTCCAGGTTTTCCCTCTACCCATTAAGAGCAAATGCTGGTTAAATTTCGGCGCTGGAGTCATTTCACTGGCATTATCACCTTCATGTCATTACGCAGTTGAAAAAGAATCGCAAAATAATTATATCTACTAGTAAATTTTAGTTACAAATAAAAATACTACTAATTATAGTTCACATCCACAATGACATTCAGCATTGAAACAAATCACCACCCATTTCTTCATCATCAACGCTGTCATCGCAGTAAGGCGTGCACGATGACGCTTGGTTAAAAACAACTTTCTTATATTTAAATTCAGCAGAATTTGATCTTTGGCCGGCGCGGCAGCAGATAGGCCAATAAATGCGGCGGCTGAAAATTATATCAAATTAATTCATCTACAGTCGACTCAAACCCGACACCTCTATAACGTCGGCGCGTTTAGATTTCTTAATGCTACTGCGATACTATTTAATTGATAAAAGATTTCCTTTATCGAACAAACAAGGAAGCTAATAAAATTAAACTCGTATTATTTTGATATAGGCAGGACATGTAGCACGTATGGGCGAATCCAGAAATACATATAGAGTGTTAGTTGGGAGGGCGGAGGGAAAAAGACCTTTGGGGAGGCCGAGACGTAGATGGGAGGATAATATTAAAATGGATTTGAGGGAGGTGGGATATGATGGTAGAGAGTGGATTAATCTTGCTCATGATAGCGACCAATGGCGGGCTTATGTGAGGGCGGCAATGAACCTCCGGGTTCCTTAAAAGCCAGTAAGTAAGTAAGAAAGTATTATTTTGATACAACTGCGCCGTCTACGTGAAAGCTAGAGTTCAAGATGACAAATTATGACTTGCGTGGCAAGGATAGTTACAGATCGATTTTAAAATAATCCCCCCCCTTAAAAGCATGTTTCTTTCATATTAGTCCAGGACATATTAAATGAAGAAAACGTATCTAAAAGGGACGAATTAACCATACATATTTTAATTATAGACCAATATTATAAGTTCCCATTTTTTACCCCTTCAGTGAAATAGTCGTAAAAAATTGCGTACGATATAGAGTGCGGTCGTACCTCGTACAATGAGTCAAAATAGTCGTAGTTGTACGTATGGCAACCCTGGTCATAGAAAATTTACCTAAACTCATTCAAGCGGTGTCCGGATTCAGAACTGCAGTGTTGCCAGGTTGAGGGATTTATCCCTCGGCATAGGGATTTTTTGGTCGAAAAGGGATTGTGGGATTTTTTGACAGAATGACACAAAATGTAGGGATTTTCACACCTTTCCAATTTTTTCATTTTTTTTTAAATATTTTTCAAAATAGTTTTATTTTCCAGATACAAAATGAGTTTCTTAATTTTTATTAAACGCACATAAAAATGATTTAACACTGAAAACTATTATATGCTTAATATATGGTTTGTCAACAATGGGTTGCTATAAAATATAATTTTAATTCAAAGAGTTGAGTGATTCAAATAGAAACGACCAATGAGATTTATGTTTTCCCTCTTTTATTTTTCTGCTTGTTGGCTGCCATTCACCATTGTCGTTTACGTCTTCCCGCTTTATATTCAAATCGATTCAGTATTTCAGTAGAGAGTAGATTGTTGCGAACATGAGTACGTTAGGAATAGACTGTAGTTTCAGTTCTTGTGTTAACAGCCGGGAAAATGTACATATTGTACATTATAACCATAGTTTTAAGTTGATATTTTTAAAGTGTTTGTTTATTTTCTTAGTTTTAACCGTGTGTTTATTTTATTGGTGCAATGAGTGATCCTCAAGAAGGATCGTCCACGCCGAAAAAAAAAAACGTGCAATCTGGAAAGTTAGCTAAAAGTGAGAAATCGAGAAATCTTGGCGGAAACAATAATTCGTTGAATCATGTTTGGAGGAACCTCATTTTAAAGGTTGGTTGGCTAAATCTAATGATCGCTATAAAGTAAAATGTTCGTGTTGCAAAAAGGAACTATCGGCTGGTAAGAGTGAATTAGACACAGCTCGACGCCCTCGCATAAAAAATGCATTACTGTTGAAAAATGTCCCAAGAATTACCAGTGTTTTTACAAGAAAGCCAGCTGATGACAAAATAAAAATTCAGATTACGATGTTTGGAGTTCTATCAAGTAGCTTTCAATGAGTCCTTGAAAAGATTGCCCCTTTAACAAGATGTTATAAGTAATTTGACTTTTTCTAGATCCAAAATCTAGGTGTCAGTAATATTGTTGAAAGGTCTAGTATCACACTTCACTAGTTGAAAAATATAAGTCAAAAGTAAACCAAGAATCAGTATTAAATGAATGGCGTCTTTTACCCAATTACTTTTCTTCTGAAGAGAAAACTGCTTATCTAAATTAGCATACTAGAATTTTGGAAACGAATAGAAGAATGTCACAATTTCAATTCTGAATTTTTGTTAAAAAATTTAGGAAAACTAGCCAAAATTTGCCTTTCTTTGCCCCATTCTAATGTAGCTGTAGAGCACATATTTTCAATGGTTAGCGATATAAAAACGAAGAAAAGAAATAAACTATCAGCAAAAACAGTGTCGTCTCTAGTGCGGGTGAAACTTCACATGAGCAACATGAAGAGAAAGTGTTACAACTATCCAATCACCGACGAAATGTTGAAACTGTTCAGTGAAAATATGTAGCCTACAACAAGGATTCAAGAGACAACAAACCTAGGCTGCTGGTTGCGGAAGAAGAGGGAGAAGAAGAATGTGAACAGGATCATCAATAATATACCGATCTGAGGGTGAGTACTCTGTTGCACTGTCATATTTATTAGGAATATTGTTTTGTTCTAATTTATTATTTTAATTCGTTTTTAAACTGTATATTTTGGAGTATAGACCATACCACCCCAAGAGGGATTTTTCAACCCCACTGAAGGATTTTCTTTCGTAAAAACCCAGAAGTTGCTGAGCATCTACAATGTGGGAGAACAAAACTGATGGGTATCATAAGTCACGTTACAGGGAAAGAAAGTTTAAATCAGATGATTGAATTGCTTAAGAAAAATCAGTTTTCTCTCATTGTCGATGAATCCACCATTAAGGGCTGCATTAAGCATTTATGTATGGTAGTACGTGTAATGGGCAAGGGTAAGAAAATAATGGATGCCTTTCTTGGACTTATTCCGCTTACTAGTGCCACTAGTGACACATTATACCAAGGAATTGTTCAATTTTTCAACAATAATGAAATTCCCTACAAACAAAATATGATAGGGTTTTCAGCAGTTCGAGCAAATGCAATGTTAGGGATGCGCCATTCATTATCCACTTTATTAAAGCAAGATATCCTTGATCTGTTTATAATGAAATCTATTTGTCATTCCTATGCTCTGTGTGCTCCTTACACTTGTATGAAACTCTCTAGGGGCATTGAAGATCTTGCAAGGGATGTTTATAATTACTTTCAGAGCAGTCCAAAACGCATCGGTGACCTGAAACAATTAAAAAATTTTGTAAATGTTGTTTTGTTTTCTAATGCCAGGCGTTTGACAATAAAGTCATTTGACCTCTTGCACTCCAATATTTTTCAAAGATATTATCATGGTCAGCCACTGAAGCACAGATTTTGAGGTGTTCCGAATTCATTTCTTGGTTTGAGATGCACAATGGGCAGTTAGGAGACTGATATATTCCAATTCTATGCAGGTAATTTTGTAAATGTGAAACCTCACAAAATATTACATCCCAGCCAAACATGTTGGCTTTCTTTACATATGGTGGTTGCTCGACTTCTGGAACATTATGATTCACTAAAGTCGTTTTTTACTGATGCTTTGGTCAATGATAGGCTTTTGGTAAGTGACTTAATTTTGCAAAAATTGAATGACCCCACAACCAAGCTGTATCTTCAGTTCCTGGATTTCATCCTTCCTCTCTTCAATAGCTTAAACATTAAAATGCAGTCCGAAACTCCACAAATTCATACAATGTATCGTGACATTGAAGGAACTTTTAGAACAATTTTAGACTGCTATATGAAGGAGGGCTATCTTGAGAAAACTCCATTGAAGAATGTAGAATACCGAAATCCTTCCTATTTTAAGTCACTTGATGACATCTATTTCGGTGCAAAAGTGGCTTTGAATATCCTGAGAAACACAAATATCCGTGCTGAACAAGTGAAGGGCTTTAAAGTTATATGTTTAGGTTTTTTCATCGAGGGTGCCCAACAGTTATTCAAAAGATTTTCTTTCGGGGATACTGTAATAAAAGATCTAGAGGCTCTTTACCCAAACTGTATAATAAACAAGAAAATCTCATCAATTGCTAATCTTGCGTCAAATTTTCCCAACTTAGTTAAAGACGACGACTTACAGGAGCTTGATACTGAGTGGAGGCTACTAAGAAATATAAATATAGTTCAAGCAGAAGTAGACAAAGTGTAACCCCAACAGAATTTTGGGTGGCTGTAAGTAGTGAAAAAAGGGGGGATGGGGCACCCATGTTTCCAAAACTATCGTCCTTAATGTTGTCACTTCTGTGTTTACCACATTCTTCCACCAGTGTAGAGAGGGTGTTTTCAACTATAAATAGAATGAAAACAAAAACCAGAAATCGATTATCAACCAAGACAATTAGCGGACTCCTGCATACTAAAAGGTTCACTAACTCAGCATCGTGCTATGATTTTGAAGTTAGCGCCGACTTAACTCGACTCACGAACATTGACATCTATAAGAAAATGAGAAAGAGAAGAGGAAAGAGACTGCAAAGTTAATAAGTAAGTGACATCTATGAGGAGAGGAAGGCGGTGAGTAGAAAAATTAAAGTAGAAATCTTTTTATTATAGGTTCATGTACTGTAATAGTTAGAAGATTATAATAACATTTTGTGTGATTTTCGAAAATGCCTCCGGAAATTGTGGACAAATCTCCAGATTTTTTCATTGCGACCTCCGGAAATATTTTTTTCAAGACCTGGTAACACTGTATGGAATTGTGGACATAGTTTACAAAGGCTACAGCAGAGTTGCATTCGCGTAATGTCTCTTCAGTTTTTTTTTTTTAAATTTATTGGTCAACCAGCAAACTTGCTATACAGACCACTGTTAAATTATGAAATATCCCATACAGAATATCATGATGAGGTTGGCTGTAAAGGTTCCTCTAATTAAATTTATTTATAAATTAATTAATTAATCATTTTTGTGAACTATGAGAATAAAAATATGATGATGATTTTCTGTGTTAAATTTATGAAGAGTCGTCAGTATCGCTAAGAAAGATGTCCTGAGGTAGTTTCCTTTTAAGTCT
Source organism: Periplaneta americana (assembly GCF_040183065.1). Classification (NCBI taxonomy): domain Eukaryota; kingdom Metazoa; phylum Arthropoda; class Insecta; order Blattodea; family Blattidae; genus Periplaneta; species Periplaneta americana. The sequence continues at coordinate 28,399,326 of NC_091130.1, forward strand.
AGATGGCTGACAAGATCTTGCTCCAATGTTATATGTCACAGCTCCAGGAATGCCAGGAAGTTGGTTGAAGAAAGATTTTGACATTGAATGGATGTATTGTTCTAGTGGAATAATTCCCAATTCTTGATGCAGTTGCTAATTTCTTACAAACCACGGGGGAATTGTTGCTGTTCGTAGAAACTTATTCTGAAGAACTTGTAGGCGATGCATGGAGTCTTATTTGCTGTTCCCCACATTGGCGCTGCATAAGTTAAAAGAGGTCGTACAAGCGAGGTGTACAGTAGCATTGAACAATCCAATCCAATTTGTGAACGTCTATTAACCAAAGGGTATAATTTTCGAATTCTGGAAGAGGCTAGCGTAACAATGCAAGTTATATGGGCATTCCATGTAAGTTTCGTATCTAATAATATTCCCAAATATTTTACAGCTTCTTGACTAGAGAGCCATGTAATTTGTTCATTTAGAAGAATCAAAGGAGGTGGATTATGAATAGGCCTTAAAGAGAAGATTTTAGCTTCTGTCTTGGTAATATTGAGTAGTAATCTCCAGTCAGAGAACCATTTAGACAGCTCCTGTAAGGATGTCTGAAGAGTAGTGATTGCAGTATTAGGTTACAGTGAGAATAAAAGAGAACTGTATCATCAGCATACATAGCTATGTGTCATATGTGAAGAGATTGAAGAGAAGTGGTGACAGTATAGATCCTTGTGGTACTCTGACTAAAACTGGATGAAGCGTTGATTTAACACCATCTATATGTACTGAGAACTGAGCCTCAAATAAAAAAACTTTTCATGATGCGTATGAGATAGTCAGGAAAACCAATTCTATATAATTTTAGCATTAAACCATCATACCAAACAGTATCAAATGCTTGGGCAATATCCAGAAACACAGCGGCAGTATACTGTCTTTCTTCAAAGCCTTTTATAATGGATTCAGTGACTCTTTGCAATTGATGTGTTGTAGAATGTTTCGGACAAAAGCCAAACTGAAAATTTGGTATAATCTTGTTTTGGAATGTAAATTTACAAATGCGATGACGAATAACCTTCTCAAACAATTTCGATAGTGTAGGCAGTAAGCTATGGGTCGATAACTAGATGGCAAGTGCTTAGGTTTGTTCGGCTTATGAAAAACAATGATTTCAGCAAGCTTCCATTAAACATTAAAAGGGCAACATTGAAAATTATTTATCGTCAAATATGCAAGAGATTTGTTGGTAAGCTTCTTTAGTACAATGTTGGGTATAAGATCATGACCTGGAGATTTTTTATTTGGAAGCTTTTGAATGAAGTAAGATATTCTTGTGGAGTAGTATAGGAAATTTTCTCTGGCACATTCGGTTCATTAATATTTTCCATAAGTTCTTTTTCAAATTCAGAGGTAGTTTGTTCATTTTTATTCTCATTAGGGGTGAATACATGTTGATAATGAGATGCAAGCAAGTTACATTTCGACTCTGTGTCTGAGGCTATTTGAGAGTCTACATGAAGTGTCGGGATGGCTGTTGGCTCACACAGAATATGCTTTGTGGCGTACCAAAGAATATTATCAGCTTCAGATAGAGATGATAAGTAAGACTGATATGATTGCAGACGATGTTGTTCAAGATTTGTCTTGACTAATAGTATGAGATAATTCAGCTTCTTCTGTTGCCATGGTTGCCTCTCTCGTTGCCATTGTCAACGAATATAATGTTTTTCCTTAATTAATTGGAATATGGCAAATGGTAAGAAGTAGCGGGTCAATGACTGCTTGGAGCACACTGTAGAATAATTTACACATGAAATTATTGTGTCCGTAAAATGTTGAATATCATTGTCAATATCTTTTGCTGTTAGTGGATGATATTCTGTGACTAACATTGAGTCTAGAGTCAACTGAAATTTATCCCAATCAACAAAACCATTAATAAGGCGTTGGACTTGAGGTGTTACATTAGGAGACAAGTGGAAAGTAATCAACACTGGACAATGATCTGAATCAAGTGCTGTTAATGATGCTCCCTGAACACCACGTGAGAATTTTTCCTTCAATTGTAAATAGTGTTCACAGCCTCTGTAATTAGCTGGATGTTGTTGTTGACAGTTCACGCACTTAGGTGGTGGTGTTTTAGGATTAGGGCATTAAGAGAAATGATGAGCTCTAGACATCGTACACAGCGTGGTTCGAGTTGACAGTAGTTCTTAGTATGACCAAATTTTGGCACCTTGTACACTGAGGAATCTCTTTGGATTGGCGTCTGATTTCGACTTTAACTACACTGTATAACAGGCGACTGAGATTTAGGATTGATTTACCTTGGTCATTGTTGTCCAGTTCTATTGCGCAAAGTGGAGTGGGCTGTTTGTTCTTTCCTAGGAGTCTCGTTATTTTATGAACTGGATAGTTAAGTTCTTCAAGGGCGACTTTTATCTCTTGATCACTGAGAGAGTAGGGTACATTTCGAATAACAGCAGAAAATTTCTTTGCAGCGGGATTTTTATAAGTATAATATTGCTGACGAATTGAATCAAAGTAAGTAGAAAGTGATCTAAAATCATAGGATGTTGATGTGTATACTTTTATGATTGATCCTTTCAACTCTGTATGAAATTCTGATTGTACTTGATTCTGTATGTTTTGTAATAAGAGCTGATAGGCCTAGTTCTCAATGTTCTTTAAGCAGATAGCTAGAATTTTTTCCTTTTGAAGTGTAGATGCAGCAGAAGATTCCTCCATACTGTCTTTTGTAGCTAAGGACTGAAATCTGTTTTGAGTGGGAATGTTGGTGTAATACGTCATATTCTGTGCTATTTCTGTATTTGAGCTTTTGCACAGCCGCTTATTAATTTGCATATTAGAAAAAGTTGCATTCAGATTAGGTACTGAAGAAGCATTCTTGTTCGTAGCATTTAAAGTAGTAACATTTTTACTTCCAAGAGGAGTCAACTTAACATAAATTACTTAGCAGGAGGAGTTTTCAGTAGCTGCATAAATATTGTTTTTTTTGCTCTTCTTTTGTTTGTTACTAGGCAGCAAGGAAATGTTTACAGAACCTATATCATTTCCACAATTGAGGAACGTTTTTCCAAAACTAAACATCTTCAAAATCTAAAATTTTCAGGAAATACATTTTATTGTTTATATTCTTCCCTTAACATTTAAACAAAAATTAAAAGATACGCATGATTTAAATATTCCAAGTTGAATTATGATAATTACATTTTATATTAACTATTTAGTTCAAGAGCTCAGAAAATAGCATTGAATTTGGTGAGTTTTTATCAAAACTGAACATCTTCAAATTGAAATATACAACTTTATGAAAAAAATATACCTAGCTTTTGAAACAAATAATTTTTCTTCTATTTTACTGAGAACACAAGGCATTCCATTAATACAAATGTTCTTCTGGGTATTCTGCTTCATTGTTTTCTTGGTTCGATTCCAGGAAATCTTGTAATACCTGTGAGTAGATTGTTTTTGCTTCCTCGGTTGATGTATCGAAATATTTCATTAGTTTTTTCACACCACCCCTATTCTTCGTATTCACGTGATTTTTAGGCTTGTCTGAAAGAGATTTGTCCATTTCCTTGAAATTATTGATGCCACTTTTTAGTACTTCAACAGAAGACGTTCTTTACTTTACAGTCGACTCCTCCATCTCCCATTCCTCTCATATGTGATTTGCTTCACTGCTGTCATCTTAAATGACAGCTTCCATTTAGGAATTTTATTTGCGCTTGATTTTTTTTCATAAACTTCTCAATCTTTACTCAGAACCATGCACTGTCCCTGTTGATTCAATATTTCATGGTACTGCAATGACTCTGTGATTTCTTCTGTTCTTATCAATGACACCAAATACCCTAATAGGTGGCAGGAAGCTGTGCCCTCTAACAGGAAAGTAATGTTTTATTTTAGTGAATACCTTGAAAGACTCACAAAATCTCAATAGCATAATCATCATTACTGAATTTTTGTTTTGTGATACACATGAGCAGGGAACGGATTTATATGGACTAAAAATATATGAAATATGTAAATATATATGTAGTTATTTTTACCAAAATATGGAATTAAATATGGATTTTTACCAAAATATGGAATTAAATATGGACTTAAAATTATAAAAAAATGACTATGTACGTTAAATATTGGTACATTTTAATCAAACTAAACAAAAAATATAATGGACGTACCTTATCTTCCAATGTAGTTTCAACAAAACACAATTTTTATTGTCTGTTACCATAACAATAGGTTACAAACATTTCTTTCAAGTGCTGAAAAGTGAATCTTCTTCTATTGTCTCTGAGGATAGATTTATACTGACTAAAAGAGCGTTCGACGTCACAAGAAGTAACTGGTACATAATTCAATTTCACAATGTCTGCTGGGGATAAGTCCAAGTTAATCTTCACTGTTGATTCACCACTCATCACAGCAACAACCTTTTGTAGTTCTTCATATCCAGGGTTTTTTGAAAGTACAGTGTCCACCTTAGCTCTTACTGCATCTGCAACTTTACCTCTACCACGATTCAGTTGTTCCACAGTACTATTTATAATTTCAAAACTTTCAGATAGTGAAAGGTGCCTATTTTGGAGACTTTTGAGCGTTTTTATGATGCATGAAAATGTATGCTGAATGTGAGCTAAGTCATTCTTCACACTTATGTCACAGGTAACTGTTTTCGCAGTATCAATTGAGACTGCATCTTCAGAGTCCAATGCAAGGAGAACATTGTTAATAGAGTCTATATGTTCGGCATAATATTCAACTGCTTCTAGCCATGTACCCCATCTAGTTAAAATTGGCTTTGGTGGCAATGGAATTTCAGGGTACATTTCTTTCAACACGTTAACTCTACTGGGAGCTTTGAGAAATACTTTTTTCACTGATGAAATCAACAAATCTACTTTAGGGAAATTGTCTCTGACCACTTCTGCCACACGATGAAATGCATGCGCCACACAAGTAAAATGAGTCAATTTAGGATATACAACAGATAATGCTTGTCCAGCTTTGACCATATAAGGGGCAGCATCGCTAATAAAGAATAACACATTATCGTACATAATACCCTTTGGCCACAGGATACCCATAGCTTCGTTGAACAGTTTAACTATAGTTTTGTTATTGCACTTTTCTAGAACATCACAATGTAAAAGAATTCGTTCAGAATACTGTTCACTTAACAAACCGATAACTACATTACCAACAAGTCTACCTTCTTTGTCGGGAGTCTCATCAATGGAAACCCAAATTGAACTATCTTTAATTTCATCTCTTATCTTCTGTATTGTCTCATCGTAGATGGATGGAGCATACGTCTTCCTAAGTGTTGACTCATCCGGGATTGTATGTTGAGTATATTTTTCAAGGAATTCCCTGAAGACCTTATTCTTTAGTTTGTAGAGAGGAATATCAGCAGAGATGAGAGAACGGCACAGGTCGATGTTAAACTCAGATCTTACATTCGATGTTGTTGGTTGTGTTAAAAACAATTGTCTCTGCTTGGAATTTAGTTGTTTGTTGGCCTGATGTTTACTAGTTGTAATGTGTTGTTGCACCAGGAACTTTTGTGTAGATGATACTGCACACTGACACAAATTACAAAATAATATTTTATTGTCAGTTGATAAACCATCTTCTTTAAATTCTGAAATGTAACTTGTTAGTTTTGATTTTAAATTGACTGAATGACGTACTTTTGGCATATTTACCGTCTTTATAGTATGATTTACAAAACTGAACCTATGTGTACTCTGACTGGCATTTAACTGTTGAGCTGCACAACTGAAGTCTGTTAAAAATTTTAAATTAAATTAATACAGTTTTGTAACTTACTTTCCCATTGTTGATAGGACTGCTAATTTTCAAATAACTCTGACGTTAAAGGGATTACTGAACATGTGTTTAAATCTCTATTGTTGAAATGTATTTTTAAAAGTTAATGGAATTTTGTTTTGTTTTATTGTTAAACCTAATATAATATGGACTGTTTTATATGAAATATGGAAAATATATGGAAATTAACGAAAATATGTACTAAACTCTAAAATATGGAAAAATATGGAAAATAAAAGTAGGATTTTTCAACCCTACACATTGTGAAACATAAAGATAATGCAAAATATAAATTATATTAGCTTTATAAGTAAATATGTATTTACATATAAATCCTTTCCCTGCACATGAGTCTGAAAAATATCTCAATGTATATTTCACAGTAGATTTTTCCAGTTTCTCTTCTAGTTTCTTAATATAGTCCAGAACTGCAGAAGAAACTTCATTAGCATTTCGTGCCATTTCTGTTTCAAGCCATGTGTAATGGTGGATATCACCTCCTTCAATGACTTCCATAACAGTATTGTAAAGCCAGACTTGGCGGAAGTAAAATATATTCCCCACTGATAATTTCGGTAGAGGCTGATTCTGTTGACAATTAAAGCATACGGTGATAGTGTTATTTTCTTTGATCTTGAGAGTTTCAACAAATTATTCAGCTATCTTTTTATGTAATCTGTAGTCAGTTCTCAGGTCATTTTTTTCATTTAGGTCATAAAAATATCTTATTTTAACAAGAAATCCTGCACATTTACAACAAGTGTCAGAGCGCGGATTTACAAAACTCAGAAAAGGCAAAAGGAAATTCAACCTGCAAACTAGAAAATCATCACAATCCACTAGCATATATAGTAATGGGGAAAAAATAGTTAGGTTTCACCCTTGAGATATGAAGTAAGCTGACCCGGACTATACCCCAGGTTGTATGCAGCAGTAGACTGCCTAGGGCTGCAACTGGTTGGCAAAAAAAAATAATTAAATACTTTCTTAAAATTTGGTCAAACCTTGTATACAGGGTGAAGAGTAAGTAATGTCATTAATTTCAGGGGATTATTCTTTGAGATATTTCAAACAAAAAAGTTTATAATAAAATTTTGCTCGTTTCTGCTTTCTTTTTGAGATAAAAATTCTTTTATATGAAATATTTCATAACATATTTTGAGAAAGCCATAGGTCTGGAAGTAAATCTCGAAAAGACAAAGTATATGACTATGTATCGTGATGAGAATATTGTATGAAATGGAAATATAAAAATTGGAAATTTATCCTTTGAAAAGATGGAAAAATTCAAATACCTGGGAGCAACAGTGACAGATATAAATGATACTCGGGAGGAATTTAAACACAGAATAAATATGGGAAATGCCTGTTATTATTCGGTTCAGAAGCTGTTATCATCCAGTCTGTTGTCAAAAAATCTGAAAGTTAGAATTTATAAAACAGTTATATACCAGTTGCTCTTTATGGTTGTGGAACTTGGACTCTCACTTTGAGAGAGGAACACAGGTTAAGGGTGTTTGAGAATAAGGTGCGTAGGAAAATATTTGGGGCCAAGAGGGATGAAGTTACAGGAGAATGAAGAAAGTTACACAACGCAGAACTGCATGCATTGTATTCTTCACCTGACATAATTAGGAACACTAAATCCAGACGTTTGAGATGGCCAGGTCATGTAGCACGTATGGGATGAAGTTACAGGAGAATGGAGAAAGTTACACAACACAGAACTGCACGCATTGTATTCTTCACCTGACATAATTAGGAACACTAAATCCAGATGTTTGAGATGGCCAGGTCATGTAGCACGTATGGGCGAATTCAGAAATGCATATAGAGTGTTAGTTGGGAGGCTGGAGGGAAAAAGACTTTTGGGGAGGCCGAGACGTATGTGGGAAGCTAATAAAATGGATTTGAAGGAGGTGGGATATGATGATAGAGACTGTATTAATCTTTAGATCTAGATTCATTTTCCGGGCTGAGAGGCCGTGGTCTATTGGTTGGTTTTATGACAGACGTTTCGTCTGCAACTGCGGCAGACATCTTCAGTGGAGTGGTATCCGAGGTCGCAAGACTCTTCTCGGCATACCTGAGGCAACTGATCCTGTGGCTGGTTGTGCGGGCGTATTTATAGTGCGGCTCGCGGGCCGAGGCATGTTGTCGCTGTGGTCCGCGCCGCTTTGTTCACTGCTCTCGTTCTGGGTTCTCCCGGAAGTTATTAACGTGAACTAGAATCAATGAAGAAATACGAATTTTCAGATATGCTGTACTGTCCATGTGGATAGAAAGGAATCATGACAACATGTACACATGCAAGCTTTTTCTTTTTTTAGAGAGAAAGGAGGACCCGCAAGCAAGCACCGCACCCAGCCTTAGGCTTTCTGTGCAACCTCCTTATATTGGAAGATTATTGAAATCCATTTAGGATTGCTCTTTAAGCGCATGATTCACTGCATGATGTCACTGTATCGATTCAGCCACAGCATCCAGTTTTGATTGGAGATCCTTCCTTAGCCTGCCTGTGATGTTATTCTGCAGCCTTCTCTGATCAATGGCATCTGTTCGCAATTCATGTGACTGAATCTGCTGCATCCTCAGCCAGAACTCCATGCTGCCATCAATTACATGACTCACAAAGACGCCATCTATCCGAGGGAGATACACTCCCCCAGTCACCTGCAGTCTGCTTATTAAAGCCCCTGCAGCTTCCCCAGATATGTGCAGCTCCCACAGACAGATGCCATCTGTTGGTGGATCCTAGAATCACGTCCGCCATGTTCCCTAATCAACCTGTAACTATTAAGATGATTAATGGAATGATACTAATGAAGACGAAATGAGTCCCAGGTCCAATGCTGAAGGTTACCCAGCAATTCTGATTGGAGTGCTTGAGGGAAAAACTCTGAAAAAATTCCAACCAGGTAACTTGTCCTGACCAGGATTTGAACTTGGGCTCGCTTGTTTCACGGTTAGGAAGGCTAACCATTACTCCACAGCAGTGGACCACATGCAAGCTTACCTGAAAACAATTATTAAGAGAAAAACTGACTATGATGTACTCACGTTTCAGCAGTTGATCTTTCTGTTTCACTATAACAGGAAGTATTCCAATTTCTTCTATTAGACTGCCATTATAGGTCAGAGGCGTCATCATTTCAATTATATTCTGAAATGTCCTATTGAATTCCTTAAATTGTCTCCTATGAGACTGGAAATCAATTTCTTCTATTAGACTGCCATTATAGGTCAGAGGCGTCATAATTTCAATTATATTCTGAAATGTCCTATTGAATTCCTTAAATTGTCTCCTGTGAGACTGGAAATCAATTTCTTCTATGAGACTGCCATTATAGGTCAGAGGCGTCATAATTTCAATTATATTCTGAAATGTCCTATTGAATTCCTTAAATTGTCTCCTATGAGACTGGAAATCAATTTATTCTATTAGACTGCCATTATAGGTCAGAGGCGTCATAATTTCCATTATATTCTGAAATGTCCTATTGAATTCCTTAAATTGTCTCCTATGAGACTGGAAATCAATTTCTTCTATTAGACTGCCATTATAGATCAGAGGCGTCATAATTTCAATTATATTCTGAAATGTCCTATTGAATTCCGTAAATTGTCTCCTATGAGACTGGAAATCAATTTCTTCTATTAGACTGCCATTATAGGTCAGAGGCGTCATAATTTCCATTATATTCTGAAATGTCCTATTGACTATTGACTATGATGTACTTACGTTTCAGCAGTCGATCTTTCTGTGTCACTATAACAGGAAGTATTCCAATTTATTCTATTAGACTGCCATTATAGGTCAGAGGCGTCATAATTTCAATTATATTCTGAAATGTCCTATTGAATTCCTTAAATTGTCTCCTGTGAGACTGGAAATCAATTTCTTCTATGAGACTGCCATTATAGGTCAGAGGCGTCATAATTTCAATTATATTCTGAAATGTCCTATTGAATTCCTTAAATTGTCTCCTATGAGACTGGAAATCAATTTATTCTATTAGACTGCCATTATAGGTCAGAGGCGTCATAATTTCAATTATATTCTGAAATGTCCTATTGAATTCCTTAAATTGTCTCCTATGAGACTGGAAATCAAAAAATATAATGTAAGTTAACTTATATAAGTTTTAAGACCATTATTCATAAACGTGCATGAAATGAAGTACAGTTGAATTTTTTGTTACAGTGATTGTCTATCTAAAATTCAAAATCAGTTTTAAATGCTATCAGGCAAACAACAATAAATATAGAATAATTCATATAAAACAGCGGTTTTTTAAATTGTCCTATTTTTGTTTGATAGAAGCTATAAAGGTGTAACTTTTTTAAATGTAAAGGTCCTCTCGGATAATTGCTACCATGAGTACCAAATGTTAATAATGTAACAGTATGTATGTAAGCACCATTAGTTCGCAGATACAAGCTGCAGCTCAGATGTGAAGGATAACACAAACACCAGTGAGGAGTGATAAAAATAAACTAAACATCTCCGGTCACCTGTAGTCCGCTTATTAAAGCCCCTGCGGCTTCTCCAGATATGTGCAACTCCCGCATACAGATGCCATTTGTAGGTAGATCCTGATATCATGTCCGCCATGTTTCCTAATCAACTTTTTTATTTTACGACGCTTTATCAACATCTTAGGTTATTTAGCATGTGAATGAGATGAAGGTAATAATGCTGGTGGAATGAGTCTGAGATCCAGCACTGAAAGTTACCCAGCATTTGCTCATATTGGGTTGAATGAAAATCTCGGAAGACACCTCAACCAGGTAACTTGCCCCAACCGGGAATCGAACTGGGCCACCTGGTTTCGTGGCCAGACGCGCTGTTCCTCTACAGGTGTAGACCCTAATCAACTTGTAACTATTAAAATGATTAATGAAATGATACTAATGAAGACGAAGTGAGTCTGAGATCCAATGCCGAAGGTTACCCAGCAATTCTGCTTCGAGTGGTTGAGGGAAAACCTCGGAAAATATTCCAACCAGGTAACTTGTTCCAGCCAGGATTTGAACCCAGGCTAGCTTGTTTCACGGCCAGGAAAGCTAACCATTACTCCACAGCAGTGTACCACATGCAAGCTTACCTAAAAACAATTATTAAGAGAGAAACTGACTATGATGTACTCACGTTTCAGCAGCCTGTCTTTTTGGGTGCACAATAAAGGAACTCTTGCCATTTCCTCTATGGTACATCCACCATATGATAATGGTGTTATTATTTCAAGTTTAATCTTGAAGTCGGTAATTGCAGGAAATAAACTCTCATGAGCTTGAAAGTCATTCAAAGAAAGTCCCTCAATTAACACAATAACGATGTGAGTCAGTTGTTCGTACGCTTCAATTTTACACCACCTGCACACAACCAAACACAATATCAGAGCAAATACAATTTGTATAAGTTTTAAGAACATTATTCATAAACATGCATGAAATGAAGTACAGTTGGAAAATTTATTGCAGTGATTGTCTATCTAAAATACAAAATCGTCCTATTTCTGTTTGATAGAAGCTATAAAGGTGCAACTTCTTTTTAAACATAAAGTATCTCTAGGAGAATTGCTACCATGAGTACCAAATGTTAATAATATAGTTTTAATCTGGCAAAGCACCATTAGTTCACAGATGCAAGCAGCGGCAATAGCAGAGCTCAGATGTGAAGGATAACACAAACACCAGTGAGGAATGATAAAAATAAACTAAACATTAGGGGATTCACCAACCATGCAGATAAAGGGAGGCTAACCCGTGAGAACAATTTAATTGGTTAGTGGTTAGTCATAAAACAGGCATGTCCAGTTCTGAAAACTTACAAAATACTATACAACATATGGGTAGTACGTAAGTTTTCATCTGGCAAAACGCCGTGAGTTTGCAGATACAAGAAGTGGCAGTACTGGTAGGGACCTGCTCCTGGTTGGCCAACAAAAACATCGGAATGTTCACTTGGACTCACTACTGTACAGTATATTAAACTTCTTATTATAAGCAACGGTACGTAATATTATGTTCCATTTTGGCTTTGTGTATTACATTTATATCTGGGATAGTCATACCGAAATGTTTTATTTTCAATTTTCTTTTAAACTTGTATTCAGTAAATTGTTGACTTGAAACATGGGATAAACATACAGGTAAATACGAGGGCTTAATGCGAAACTAATGTAACTACAATCAATGATTTATTCACAACAAAATTCTTAACAGGCAATACGCTTATTTCACATGAACTATACCATTATGTTTTGTAGTTACGAATTGTATTATATATAAGACTTTTCGGAACTGAGTTACGATTTTTTCTAATCGAGTACAGAGCTATTATCATCATACGTCCCAGAAAAGAGTGGCCAGCCGCGCCCTGCGTGGTTTCCGCCGAGATTATAACCATTTTTCCGGCGCTTCTCAATTATATAACAGTACTAACAATAAATTTTCAATAATTTGGACTTACCATGCTCACAGTCGTTGCATAAAATGGCCCCTGTTTGCCGCCACACACAACTGACATCTTCTGATAAACGAATGAACAACACTCTGAAGTTCCACATCATTGATAGCTTGGATTCCTTCTCTTCTTTTAGTTCATCTATAGAATGATGATTTTTCCCATAAACCCTACCTTTTAGTGTTTCGCATAAATAAAAGTCACAGGGTGTTATATCTGGGCTTCGTGGAGGCCTCAAATTATTACTGATTAGTTTCATACTGAAAATACGCCTCCCTCATTGACACTGCAGCTGTATGAGCAGTGGCGGAATCTTACTGGAAATAAACTGACAATCGTTTCACGTAAGAACACTACGTTTTCTGCTTGATTTTCGATTCTACACTGAGCCTGTTTCTTTAAATCTTTTAGCGAGTTGTCTAATTGTTTTGGCGGAAGGCACAGGTCTGTTTGGAAACTTTATTCGAAATTTTCGTTTTGTTTTCGCACACGACCTTCTGCCTTTTATGTAAGTATTGTACATGTACACACGTTCACACAGTGAGAATTTGTTGCTAGGCATTACCTAAATACACAATAATCACTAAACTTTGTACACTCACGTTGTACACTTGAAGAATCGAGAGTTTCATTACACAACTTCTAAGCACACTGAATGCCATATGGCTACTGGAGGTCAATTGCACGAGAGAAATGGTTAACGCGTGGCCGAAACCACGCAGGGTGTGGCCAACCGGCTGGTCGCTCTTTTCTGGGACATATGATAATAACAGCTATGTAGAAGAATGTATTTGCCATCGATTTGTATAAAAATGTCAGTTTTGTAGTTACGTTAGTTTCACACTAAGCTCTCGATTACTCATATTAGTGAAATACAGTTCTATTAGTATAATAATCATATTCCCTTTAGCACAACTTGCAAATTAATTATTGCCAATTATTTAACAGTCAACATATTTACTGAATGTTACTTAGACAATAGAGTGCAAAGCAGCAGGGATTAATAAAATAATTAACACAGCATTTTAATATGAAAGCCCCTAATTGTCATCTTTAGTGTTACTTCCATCTAGCATCAAAAGTTTCTATTAACATGAAAAAAATAATAAAGCGAAAAGTATTGTAAGGGTAAAAAAATGATGAAAACCTGTTATATTTTCACTGATGCATTTAAAAGGCAAGATTTGATCTCACGAGCTCTTAACTATCACTCTACAAACTACGCTAAGAGTTTTACTGTAGTCAGAATGGCATTGTAACAATCTATGGTCATACTCCACCTGAGAACCTGTTATACAGTATATTGTGTTTGTGTTATAATATTCACTGTTTAGCCTAAACACTCTGAATGATCTGTCTGTTTTAAATCTCGTATGTTAATTATTTTCTCGGAAGATTTTAGTGATTAATAGTTGTGTTCCTCATTATAATTACCAAAAGAATATACGCAATCTTTTGAACAAAGTCTGGCTGTCCTGAGTACTCACAGAAATACCCGATTCAAACTTAGTCTCTCAGACGCCGGCCACTTTCATTTTTATCAAGTGTACCCAACCATTGGAAAGAAGGAAAAATTCACAGCATAACTTAGAATTTAATACTCATTGGCCTCAACTAATCACGGACCAAAATAAAGTACAATGAAAAGCAGTTCCGACATGATTCAGAGCAGTGGTTCCCAGAGTGTGCTCCACGGATCCCTGGGGATCCGCCAACACTTAGGAGATCTATGGTTGGTAATATATATTTTGAAATAAATAACATATATTTATTTATTTACGAGAACTTCCTCAAATTAGAGGCTGCCACTAGGCAAAGCATACAAAACAAAACAAAAAAATAGATGATGAAAGATAACAAAGAAAAATGACAAACAAGAAACAAACAAACAATGGCAGTTAACAGAATAAGAAAATTTACAAACAAGTAAAGAAGCAATGAAAGCTAATAATAAAAAGAAAAATGATAATGGTGTGTCAATTGTTTCAGTACACTGAATTAGAGTCCATATAGGTGGTTCTATAAGAGTTTGACTGACTCTTTAATTATGAGGAGGGCCAGTTCATCTAGAAAATATTTGTGCAGCCCTAGGGTCTTACAGAACTGAGAAGAGAAGTTAGGTATCGTTCCTCTTGCTCCAAACATCAATCCCGCAACACTGATATCGTGAAGTTGGTATTTATCTTTATAATATGGGATGGTTGGAACGTAGATTGCTCGTTTCTCCTCGTGTACGTCTTCAGGCTGTCCTTTATATATTTCAAACCTGGTGGTGGGCTCAATGATCATACCCTGAGACAGGGATTCACTAATGACGATTATGTCAAAGCGTCTGTTACTGCCATTGTCAGCAGTTCTGTGGACTTATGCATAGGAGGTGTATTTTAATTTTCTAAGGGCATCAGCCAATTTAGTTCTAATTGCTACTGTTTTTCTCGATGCGATTGTACAATACTGTATTCGACTGTATTATACTTACTGCAGATCACTGTAAGTTCTACATACTTCATAACAAGAAGATCTATAAAATAAAAATTTTACCTTGAGGGATAATATGGAGAAATATCTCCAACAAGTGAGCACATAACCATTTCTCCAATTTCTTTTAAAAATAAAGGACTTCGTTTATCTTCCTTGACAGTGACTGATGCTCTTCTTCCCGATTTGTTTAGTTTAAATTTCGGTTTTTGCTGCAAGAAATCGCCATAATATATTATTACAATATTCTGATCACTTTATAAATGCTTCAAACAAACAGATGCACAAGCAAACATACTTTCACTGGATCTTTCTTTCTATGTGATTTTCTCTTTCTGTCTGCTTTAGCTTCACATTGTGACTGTGAATTGGTATCCTCTTCTGCTTCTGTGTTCTCCTTGAAAACAGAGAGAAACCAAACCAAAATATACTTTATACACATTTTCTCATTAAGACAGCCAATAATTTCTTCCAATAATATTTTTACATACTAGCTATATCTTGGGCAAGATGGGGAAACAGTATTGTTAATGGCTTAATGGCTAATTACAGGTTCATTTTCTCATTAAATGCTGGTCTAGAAAAATTAACTACTAGCGTCAAGTGTAAGCCATTTCCATGATCTGATGCATACGGTTACCAACCCTCCTTATTTCCCGGTATCTCACGTATTTAGACCTAATTTTTAACAGTCTTCTGACTTCCATATTTTTCTTTATTCTTGCATATTGTAAAATTCTATTTGAAATATATAATATTTTCGTGATTGATCGTGATTCATATGACGAATTCTGTTGTTCCAGAGAAGAACTGAAATGTGCAATCTCTGTAGAAGGCAGTAACGCGCATTTTCCCACCTTCTTCAAACGAAATATCTTCATATGCTACAAGAAATCGCCACAATAAATTATTACAATATTCTGATAACTTTATAAATGCTTCAAACAAACAGATGCACAAGCAAACATACTTTCACTGGATCTTTCCTTCTATGTGCTTTTCTCTTCCTGTCTGCTTTAGTCTCACACTTAGGACATTGTGAACTGGAATCTGACTGTGAATTGGTATCCGACTGTGAACTCGACTCCTCTTCTGCTTCTGTTTTCTCCTTGAAAACAGAGAGAAACCAAACCAAAATTTACTTTATACACATTTTCTCATTAAGACAGCCAATAATTTCTTCCAATAATATTTTTACATACTAGCTATATCTTGGGCAAGATGGGGAAACAGTAATGTTAATGGCTTAATGGCTAATTACAGGTCCATTTTCTCATTAAATGCTGGTCTAGAAAAATTAACTACTAGCGTCAAGTGTAAGCCATTTCCATGATCTGATGCATAGGGGTTACCAACCCTCCTTATTTCCCGGTATCTCACGTATTTAGACCTAATTTTTAACAGTCTTCTGACTTCCATATTTTTCTTTATTCTTGCATATTGTAAAATTCTATTTGAAATATATAATATTTTCGTGATTGATCGTGATTCATATGACGAATTCTGTTCCAGAGAAGAACTGAAATGTGCAATCTCTGTAGAATGTAGTAACGCGCATTTTCCCACCTTCTTCAAACGAAATATCTTCATATGCTACAAGAAATCGCCACAATAAATTATTACAATATTCTGATAACTTTATAAATGCTTCAAACAAACAGATGCACAAGCAAACATACTTTCACTGGATCTTTCCTTCTATGTGCTTTTCTCTTCCTGTCTGCTTTAGTCTCACACTTAGGACATTGTGAACTGGAATCTGACTGTGAATTGGTATCCGACTGTGAACTCGACTCCTCTTCTGCTTCTGTTTTCTCCTTGAAAACAGAGAGAAACCAAACCAAAATTTACTTTATACACATTTTCTCATTAAGACAGCCAATAATTTCTTCCAATAATATTTTTACATACTAGCTATATCTTGGGCAAGATGGGGAAACAGTAATGTTAATGGCTTAATGGCTAATTACAGGTCCATTTTCTCATTAAATGCTGGTCTAGAAAAATTAACTACTAGCGTCAAGTGTAAGCCATTTCCATGATCTGATGCATACGGTTACCAACCCTCCTTATTTCCCGGTATCTCACGTATTTAGACCTAATTTTTAACAGTCTTCTGACTTCCATATTTTTCTTTATTCTTGCATATTGTAAAATTCTATTTGAAATATATAATATTTTCGTGATTGATCGTGATTCATATGACGAATTCTGTTGTTCCAGAGAAGAACTGAAATGTGCAATCTCTGTAGAAGGCAGTAACGCGCATTTTCCCACCTTCTTCAAACGAAATATCTTCATATGCTACAAGAAATCGCCACAATAAATTATTACAATATTCTGATAACTTTATAAATGCTTCAAACAAACAGATGCACAAGCAAACATACTTTCACTGGATCTTTCCTTCTATGTGCTTTTCTCTTCCTGTCTGCTTTAGTCTCACACTTAGGACATTGTGAACTGGAATCTGACTGTGAATTGGTATCCGACTGTGAACTCGACTCCTCTTCTGCTTCTGTTTTCTCCTTGAAAACAGAGAGAAACCAAACCAAAATTTACTTTATACACATTTTCTCATTAAGACAGCCAATAATTTCTTCCAATAATATTTTTACATACTAGCTATATCTTGGGCAAGATGGGGAAACAGTAATGTTAATGGCTTAATGGCTAATTACAGGTCCATTTTCTCATTAAATGCTGGTCTAGAAAAATTAACTACTAGCGTCAAGTGTAAGCCATTTCCATGATCTGATGCATAGGGGTTACCAACCCTCCTTATTTCCCGGTATCTCACGTATTTAGACCTAATTTTTAACAGTCTTCTGACTTCCATATTTTTCTTTATTCTTGCATATTGTAAAATTCTATTTGAAATATATAATATTTTCGTGATTGATCGTGATTCATATGACGAATTCTGTTCCAGAGAAGAACTGAAATGTGCAATCTCTGTAGAATGTAGTAACGCGCATTTTCCCACCTTCTTCAAACGAAATATCTTCATATGCTACAAGAAATCGCCACAATAAATTATTACAATATTCTGATAACTTTATAAATGCTTCAGACAAACAGATGCACAAGCAAACATACTTTCACTGGATCTTTCCTTCTATGTTTCAATTTACGTGCTTTTCTCTTCCTGCGTGCTTCAGCCTTACACTTAGGAAGATGTGAGGCATCTGCAGGACACTGTGAACTGGACTCGAGAGATGCTTCTTCTGACTGTGAACTGGACTCGAGAGATGCTTCTTCTGACTGTGAACTGGACTCGAGAGATGCTTCTTCTGACTGTGAACTGGACTCGAGAGATGCTTCTTCTGACTGAACTGGACTCGAGAGATGCTTCTTCTGACTGTGAACTGGACTCGAGAGATGCTTCTTCTGACTGTGAACTGGACTCGAGAGATGCTTCTTCTGACTGTGAACTGGACTCGAGAAATGCTTCTTCTGTTTTCTCCTTAAAAACAGAGAGAAACCAAACCAAAATATGTTGTTGTTGTTGTTGTCTAGTGCCTTGCATCTGGCAATGAAGCCATTAGCAGTCGTGCTTTCCAATACTTTTGAACTGTAGTTTCTTCTGATCTTAATGCTTCACAGGTCTTCAAGTGATCTTCATTCATTTCTGCTGGATCGTTACACAGGACACATATGGGTGAAGCTGAGATACCTATTCTGTAGAGATGACTTGCTAGACAGTCATGATTTGTCAATAGTCTGAAGGCTGCAACTGCTGTTTTCCTTGGTCTCTGGGGGATTGTATCTGGGTTGGAAAGTAGTGTAATCCATTTTTTGTCTTTAGCATTTGATTCTATTTCTTGTAGGTATGAATGAGAAAATTTTGTAGTGATCAAGCGTTTTATTGAGGAATATGAGAAATTAAATTTAGACTTTTGTTTTATTGTTGTGCCTTTCTTTGCGAGTGTGTCTGCGGTTTCATTCCCCATGACTCCACAGTGTGCTGGAATCCATTGGAGATGGACAATCTTATTAACTTTTTGGAGTTGTGTTAACATTTTGTAGCATTCTCTTATGTTTGTTGACTTCTTTGTAGCATTTGAACATATTCCCTGAATTGCAGCTTTAGAATCTGAAAGAATTACTGTCTTAAATACTTAAAAGGTCAAAATACAACAGTGTTCATAAGTGAAGATTAAAAATAATGGAGATAATTATTACAGTTGTCTGAACACTATTTACTGATAAAATAAATAAAATAATAAAACTGGTTAGAAACCATACATGTTTCGGGGGCTATGCTCCCCCATCTTCAGTGGTTGTACCACGACTGCAACAAGAGAATGGAATGTATAAAGATCTTGAATATGCTACAAAATTATAAAATTTATAAAATACTAAGTCTGAGACAATATCGTTAAAAAGTAAAATGATCTAATGTATTAAATTGAAATTTCATTATAAACTCAATAAAAAAATAAACTTGAGAATAGTTATTAAATATTATTAAATGATATCTTATAGAAGAAATATATATATAATACAATTCTGATGATACAATATATAAATCTTAAGTAATACTAATGGTGACCCAAGAATAATGTTAAAATGTCATATTATTATAGAATGTCAATGACAAGATGTGAATGTTATTCATTCCAAAATATTTGGAATTAAAGATTAACCATCAATGAAGTTAAAAACTGATGTTAAGAATTTTAAAAAAAGGTTTCAAAAATAGAACTTATGTTCTTATACTATAAATACAATCAGAAATACTTTAGAAGAATGGACACTACTACAATTAGGATGCTGAACTCACCTACAGTGTAGATGTATCTTAAAGAGGACTAACTATGCTAAAGAGCAAGACAAAGAATACGTAACCAATACTACGTTTATCTTTTTTTGTTCGAACCGGAAGTGATGTAGAGGTCAAATAGGATATTATTATCATAAATAGCTTTGTCGTTCAAATTATGAATGTTAATAAGCTTATCTTTATAAATTTCTATTGATTCCAATATATTTAATAATTTGCCTTTTCTGTTGGTGTGTAGAACTTCCATATCGGAATTAATGTTAGTGAAAAAATGTTGACTGTTAAAAATATGTTCACTAAAAGCTGAATGCGAAGCTTCATGAGATGTATTTTTGTGTTCTTTATATCTTATGTTAAAGTTTCGGCCAGTTTGACCTATATATGTTGCTTCGCATTCTGGAAATTGACATTTCAGTTTATATACACCTGAATTATTGAATTTGTCAAAATTTGTAATAGGAAATTTATTAAACAAAATTTTGCCTAAGGAGTTGTTTGTTTTGTACGCTATGTCAAAGTTAAGTTTTTTAAAAATGGAGGCAGTATTATGAACATATGGATTTGTGTAAACAAAGCTTACGTAATCCTTCTTCTCTTTATTATTTGACAAATGGGTGTAATTTTTTAACTGCCTTTTTCGATTGGTTTGATAAATAATTCTATCAACTATTTGCCTATTGTAGCCATTGTCTGAAGCTATAGAATAAATTGTATCTAGTTCCTTGTCATAGTCTGATATGGACATAGGAGTATCCAGCAATCTATTGATTAAGCTATGTAACCCTGCTTTCTTATGTTGAATTGGGTGGTTTGAATGACTGGGGATTAAATGTGTGGTTTGGGTTGGTTTCCTGTATACTTTATAACAAAACTCGTTGTCTTTCCTTTCTATAGTCAAATCAAGGAAATGCAAAGAATTATTAATTTCATCTTCTTTAGTGAATTGGATACTAGGGTGTATAGAGTTTATATTATCTAGTAAATTTTGAGAAGTAATATTTTGGTACATGAGAATAGTGTCATCGACATAACGTCTCCATTTTATGATGTTGTGAGTATTAGAATCGATTAATGTATTTTCTAGGTCGTTAAGAAAAATTTCAGCTAAAATACCTGACAATGGAGAGCCCATGGGAAGACCGTCAGTTTGTTTGTAAAATTTATTGTTAAAGGTAAAGTAATTTCGATCTGTGCAAACTCGAAGTAATGTAATTATTTCATCAATCTCTATTTGACTAATATTTTGTTCTTTTAAATTCTGTTCAATTAACTGGATCGTGTTTCTAATAGGAATATTGGCATACATATTGATGATATCGAAAGAAGCCATTTTACATTTCTCATTAATTTGTAAACATTGTAATGTATCAATTAACTCTTTTGTGTTCTTAATACTGTAATTATTACGAAATTTGTAGTTTTTCTTCAAATAAATTTGCAGAAATTTGGCGGTATTATATGTGGGAGCTGTACGAAAATTGATAACCGGTCTAATGGGGATGTCTGGTTTGTGTATTTTAGGTAACGATCTCATTGAAGGAGCTTTCGGATTCATTGAAACTAAAGAACGTTTTTCTTTATTTGTAACTGTAAATTCTATGGATTTCAGGGTGTCTTTTAACTTCTTTTGATAGTGGGCGGTAGGATCATTTTTTAAGATTTCAAAATTATTATTGGAAATGAAAGATTCTGTTTTTTCAACGTATTGGGATTTGTCTAATATTACAGTTGCATTTCCTTTGTCCGCTTTAGTGATAATCAAATCATTTTCTGTAATTTTATTACGTAAATTCTGCATTGTTTGTTTATTTGCTTGATTGAAAGTTCTGTTTTGTCTTATGTTGAATCGTATTTTATTAATTCTAGCTGCTACTTATGGCGTAATATGTTTTTTTGAGTATCACTTATGTTTTGCAAGGCTATTTCCGAATCTAGAACTAGCTGTTGAATCGAGTTAGTGTGATTTACATCCAAATTGTACATTAGATCATTTTACTTTTTAACGATATTGTCTCAGACTTAGTATTTTATAAATTTTATAATTTTGCAGCATACTCAAGATCTTTATACATTCCATTCTCTTGTTGCAGTACCACTGAAGATGGGGGAGCATAGCCCCCGAAACATGTATGGTTTCTAACCAGTTTTATTATTTTATTTATTTTATCAATAAATAGTGTTCAGACAACTGTAATAATTATCTCCATTATTTTTAATTACTGTCTTGTTATATTTATTTAAGGGAAGATTTAATAATTGTCGGAGAGCAATGTGTATAGCCTCTATTTCACCATCATAATTTGTTGTGTCTCTGCCAACAGAATGATAAAAGGAAATATGTGTACATGTAACTCCAGCTCCAGTAAGGTTTTCTGTGGTGGATCCATCAGTATATATGTGTAGCCATTCTTCTGTAGGGTATCTAGTATTGATCGTTTCCAGTGCTAGAAGTTTTTGTATTTCTTTTGGTGTGTCTGATTTACTTATTTCCTCTGTTAATTCCAAACTGAAGGTAGGTTGCAATAATTCCAATGGATTTTCTCTTATGAGTAAATTTTCTCTGGTGTTAGAAATGTTCAATTTGAATTTAATCTGTGTTACCTTTTCTAGGAAACTACTATGAGTTTCAAGGATTGAAAAAGGGAGGTTCTTTTCTGTCCATTTAGAGTTTGGCAGTCGTAACATTTTCTCATGTTGGAGCAGTGCTTGTTCTTCTGTTTTTGTTGTTATTGATGGGATCCAAACCAAAATATACTTTATACACATTTTCTCATTAAGACAGCCAATAATTTTTAACAATAATATTTTTACATACTAGCTATATCTTGGCAAGGTGGGGAAACAGTAATGTTAATGGCTTAATGGTTAATTTCACGTTCATTTTCTCATTAAAGGCTGGTCTAGAAGAATTAACTACTGGCATAAAGTGTAAGCCATTTCCATGATTTGATCCATACAGTTGCCAACCCTTCTGTATTTCCCCAGAGCTCACGTATTTAGACCTAATTTTTAACACTCTCCCGACTCCCATATTTTTCTTCTTTATTTTCGCATATTGTAAAAATCAATTTCAAATATATAATTTTTCCGTGATTGAACGTGATTTATATGATGAATTCTGTTGTTCCAGAGATGCACTGAAATGTGCAATCTCTGTAGAAAGTAATGCTTGCCAGAAATGGTTTCAGGGCTCAATAGTTTAAAATCAATCAATATTAGAATTAGAAATTTAGAAAAAGAAAAACTATTGAGTTGTGTTGTAAGCATACCAGGCAGCAAAGCTCATGCAGACAGTTTTTTCTCTTATGAAGAGATGTTCGAAACAGGAACACAACACATCTAATCAAATCAGATCCGCAAATCACAATCAACTGCAACTACTCATGTAGGGAATTCTTACAATTTGTTTGAAACTTTTACACGAGGTAAAATGTCTCAAAATGCAGTACTCTTAATTTAAGCCTAAGTGCAGAATAATCATTTTTGCAGACGACTATTGTAAAATCTAAGATCTATAAAACATATAGCTGTCGATTTAGTCAATTAATCGAACTGATAAACAGAAAAATTGTAAAATTCAATTAACTCAACATAATACCGGTATGTGTTGTTTTAATCAATTAATAGAACTGATTAAAAATATCGTGAAGATTCTGTTTTGAATGACATTGTGGTTTAGAGTTACAAGTTTATACTTAGAAGTAACCAATAAATGAAATAACACAATTAATTAATGAAACTGTTTCCTTTTGATATATAACAATACTAATGTGTGCAACAACGTACATTTTAATTCAATTTCAAAGAATCCTAAAATAAGCATAATTAATAAAAGTAATAAGAAAATGGTCTTAAATAGAATATCTATAAGGATAAGAAAAACGAAAATTATCAAGTTTGGCTTATAGAGATTGCATTTACCTTTCTCCTTCCCTGTAGAGACAATAGATTGGTTACTGTTATTAAGCTTTATAGATTTGGAAGTATTTTCTTAGTGATGATTATGAACCACAAATCTATATTTTATACAGAGAGACTGCCAAATAATCTTGTTCTTCTATTGATCTAAAAACAACTGTGGCCCGGCGTAATTCAGTCAGCTAAGTTAGGCGCTTGCCTACCAATGTGGATTTGTGCTCGGGCATGGGTTCGATTCCCGCTTGGGCTGATCACCTGGTTGGATTTTTTCCGAGTTTTTCCCCAACCATAAGACAAATGTCCGGTAATCTATGGCGAATCCTCAGTCTCATCTCACCAAAACTGTAGTATCCTTCCTCAAAAAATTTTATATAAAAGTGGGTACTGTTGAGTATTGTAGACAATGATTTAACCTTTCTACAATGGGGAATCAAAAACGCTTACAGAAATGGAGAAATTATCAACCTAATATAGTGGACCATGTTTTGTAGAATTCCTTCAGAAAAGAAAGAGAAGAAATGAAATAAAAGTAAATCAGCAGAAGAGACATGAAAAGAGAAAATGGAAAAGAATGGAAAGGAAAGAAAAAGGAGGGAAAAGGAAAGAAAAGAATAGAAGAGGAGAAGATAGGAAATGGAAGAAAAAGAAAGCAAAGGAAAAGAAAAGAAAGAGGAGAGGCAGAAGGGGAACTAGGGAGGGGAGGGGTGAGGAAGTGAGAGGAGAGGAAAAGAAAGAAAAGAGGGTGGGAAGGAGAGGAAAGGAAAAATTAGAAGAGTGGAGAGTTGAGGGGGAGGGAGGGGAGAGAAGCAGTGGTCAAGTAAACGAGTTCTCCTGTTGATTTTCTCTTTCAATTTTAATTCTCTTTTTTCCTCGTTTTCTTTCTTTCTGCTCCTTCTTTATTCAAATAACTATAAAGTGAGGGGAGAGTACATGAGAGGAAAGTATAGGAAGATGAGAGAAGATCAAAGGAGATAGATACAAGAAAGAGAAGACATGGCAGGGAATGGGAATGATGGGAAGATATGGGAGGATTAATAAAGACAGCTTACCTGACTTATCCAAATTCGTTATGTCAGATGTGCTGGGGAGTGACGAGTCTGCTACTATCTGCTGTGCTGGATCTTGAACTGCGTCTCCAAATTCCAGATCTGTGGCAAACACAATTTCTGTACATCATCTGAAAATTCTTATATACTTATACTTTCATATGCGTCACTATTTCTTCATCCCCAAAACCGAAGAAAGAACACGCACATGTATATACATGCTCGCATTTCTAGAAATATCACTTGAAACTTCTAGGCACAAAAAAAAACGTTTGCTTGACCGCATTATTAAACTAATTTACACGCTTATTTTGTATGTGACTTTAAGAAATTATATGGTAATGATAACTGTTAGAAATAAAAGTTAATACAGTCTTTAATTCTTATAAGAATGTAGAAATATTCCTTCATTCATATGCTGCATTGAACTACTATCTTGTTCCAAAAATGCAGCTCTGCGACCCTCAACAACTGCGTCTCCAAATTCTAGACCTATGGTAAACACAATTTCTGAATATCACTTGAAAATTCTTATGTACTTATACTTTCATATGCCTCACTATTTCTTTATCCCCAAAACCGAAGAAAGAACAAACACGTGTATATACATGCTCGTAATTCTAGAAATATAACTTAAAAAACTTATAGGCACAAAAAAATGTTTGCTTGACCACATTATTAGACTAATTTACACACTTATTTTGTACGTGACTTTGAGAAGTTACATCATCATCATCATCATCATCATCATCATCATCATCATCATCATCATCATCATCATCATATCCGTCACGTATTAGACCCTACAGGATCTGTTATGGTCTCATGCCAGCGCTTTCGTGGTCTTCCCAATTTCCTCTTTCCTCTTGGTACATAAGTAAGAATCTGTTTAGGCCATCTAGTGCGATCCATCCTTTCGACATGTTTTTTTTCCACTGAAGTCGATATTGTTGAACAAAATTAACTATAGGATCCATTTTGAGTTCCTGCAATATGTCCACATTTTTACGGTGTTCCAGCAAAGAGCATCCCGCTGTTCGTCTCATGAACCTCATTTCAGCTGTCGCCAGCCTTTGCTCATCAGCTTTTCTGATTGTCCATGCCTCGCTACCGTAGGTGAGGACTGGTCGAGCTAGTGTTTTATATACCTTTAGCCTTGTAAGTTTCTGAACATGGGATGATTTGAAGACGGTGTTAATTACGCCAATGATTTTTATAAATTTAGATATTTTGTTCGACATATCTTCATCAGTGATGTAAGAGAGGTTATAACCTAAATAGTTAAAGGAATTAACACATTCAATTAAAGTATTATTTATCATGATCTTACTTGGAATTGGATTCTCTCCCGAGAATAGAAGTTATATGATAGTGATAACTGTTATAAATAAAAGTAATAGTCTTTAATTCTTATAAGAATGTTGTTGTTTTCTAATGCCAGGCGTTTGACAATAAAGTCATCTGACCTCTTGCACTCCAATATTTTTCAAAGATATTATCATGGCCAGCCACTGAAGCACAGATTTTGAGGTCTTATAAGAATGTAGAAATATTCCTTCATTCATATGCGAAAAATAGACGTATATTACATAAGCTGAATGGACTTATAAAAGGCTTGATCAAAAAGTACACGACAATATACCAGAAAAAAAAAGTTTCTATTTAGTTCTAAACCTAGCCCCTAGAACGTTTTCCCGAAGGAACATTGCTGTTCCAGCAGGATAATCATCCCGTGCACTATGCCACAAGCATTCAAAGATGGTTTCAAAGGAGACCCAAGACCGAAATCATTAATTGGCCTCTGAAGTCATCCGATTTGAATGTCATCGAAAATTTATGGGTGGAATTAAAAAAGAGAAGGATAGCCACCTATGCTCACCAACGCCCTCGAAATCGAGACGAACTGTGGGATCAAGTTGTTGACACCTGGGAAGATCTCACTGGGGATTAGAACTTATTCCACAATCTCGTGACATCCATGGCGGACCGACTTAGAGCTGTAATAGAAGCTGATGGCATGTAGACAAGATTTTAAGTTAACAGGTCTCTTTTTGTTTCTTATGATTTTTGTTTGAGGAAGAATACTTTTAACTTCTAAGTAAGATTTATTTTTTGACGAGGTTCAGCCCACTTGTAAGACCCAGAAATCGGGCATAAATTATTCATATTTTTCGACAAATTAGACAGTCGAGGAACTCTGAAGAAATTAATTACACCTCCATTAAAAAAAAAGTTTTACCTGGCATCAAACACGAGACGTTTCGGTTAAGCAGTGGAACCGACACGCTACTATATGAGCTACCGACACAAGACAGTGACAGCAGCAGTCTAGAATGTAGATCCCATAGCAGGCATTTGCCATTCGGTACAGAGAAGCAATGATATTTTGTGACCTGAGCTATGTTGTTAAATCGTGGCCTTAAATGGCTGTCTTTTTCGTGATCCTTATTCTGGTCCTTGTCCTTGATGTCATCCTTACAACAATTCTTGTTGTATTGGTCATAGTACGTATCGTTACATCGATATCTAGTGAACCGCGCTGTAGAACTTTAACTTCCGACGACCAAGAGTCATCTCATTCCTTTTAAGGTTAACTGTACATTTAATACATATTTCTTTTTTCACTAAATTTTTTTCCTCACATAAAGGACGCACCCTAGTTTTTTTCTTATAAAAATCGAAAAATGGAAGTGCGTATATTACGCGGGTAAATACGATAATACATGCAATTATGTGTTGTATAAGAACAGGAAACAGGCAACAGCAGTAGTATAATTAAGGTAGCAGTATGGTAGTAGTAACAGTAGTAGTAGGGAAGAAGGTACAGTTTCGGCTGAGACATAATTGGAGAGATGATGTAATGGAAGCTACGAAAGCTTCAAGAAGACTACTTAGATCAGGCTTGCAAAACTGGGCGACAATTGTGGTGTTACGTCACACATCGGAATACGTCACTCACCCCTTCCTTCCACCTCCGCATCATTAACTTGGTATGGGAGGGAATTTGTATTCAATGTCTGTGTTAAGTGATTGCGTACAGGCTACAGATACGTCATTCAACACTGGTGGACTGTGGACGGGGAACCAACGCCTTCCCCATGCTTTCCACCCCTCTCTCGCCAGTACTGTATCCCTGGCTTAGACAGAATGAAATAGAACTTGGGGACGGAGCTTTTTATACAGCTTCATACATAGTTTCCATTGTTAACTGAAAATGCAAGGTTATGCTAAGGCACAGGGCTACGTAACAAAATTTCCATTCATTCAAAGCAGGGCAATAGGATGATAACATACAATCTAATGAATAAAACATATTTCAATAAAGAGAATTGTTGTAATAGCTGTTTTCAATTTACTTAATAATGGAACACCTACCTCTAGTTTCTCATTTACCAATGCAACTTTGGTAACTTGAAGTGCTCCAGATTTTAAGTGGCACATTTCTGTATCTAAAGAAAACATTGGTGATTTGTGAGATACTTCGTGGTAGTACTCCTTTGTAAGGACATAATCCTTGTACTTGTCAACACAGCAGGGGAGTCAACATACGAAGTGAAGTATTATTATCACATACATGCTAAAGAAAATTACTTCTTAAGATTAATATAGCAGAATTGTTATTTTGACTCGTGGTTGTTCAGGAGACATATTAGGAAGCTCGAACTTATATATTCATTCTTCTCGAAATAAACCACAACAGGTATTCATGTGAATGTTCGAAGACCTTTACAGGCTTATGCAGGCATTCATATATGCTTTCCAACTAGACTGAGAAGTCCAAACTAAATGTAACTGTTTTGAATGTGCATTAAC
This sequence comes from Periplaneta americana, assembly GCF_040183065.1. Classification (NCBI taxonomy): domain Eukaryota; kingdom Metazoa; phylum Arthropoda; class Insecta; order Blattodea; family Blattidae; genus Periplaneta; species Periplaneta americana. The sequence goes on from NC_091130.1 coordinate 28,427,677, forward strand.
CTGGCGCTGGTCACTATGAGTATCAAATTCACTGATCCTTCATCTAATGATCGCTATTTACTTCATTGCAATACTAGTGCAGTTTAGAAATTATAGGCACGATAAAAGTGACCTGAAAATGTTTGTCAATCTTCGGGATGGCACCCTACTAGTGAACCGAACTTACAGACGTATTCACGTCAAAAAAATGTTAAGACCAAAATGTTAATTAGTAATCATATAACACATACTTGCTTTGATACTCACTTCCCAAGATGATTGCCTTTAGAAGGCAAAGGAAAATTTAGTTCTGCCATTTCTGATGGTGAAAGAATTAATTGTTTTCGGGAAAATTTAATAGGTACAGGATTATTTGATGAGGCTTCAGAAACAGGAAAAATGGCACGAAACTGTTTTAAAGAATCTTCCTTTTCCTTCATTTCCATATCTAACCCTCCAAACTCTGAAAAAGAAGGAAAAAATATAATAATATGATACTGGTGCGTGTACATTATTACATCATGCAGAGATAACCACATTATAATTAATAGTTTATAAAATTTAAGGAAATTTTAATTACCAGGACTTATACAAGCCAAAAATTTAACGTCTGGAACAAAAATCACTCAATCTTAATTTAAGCAAGCTAATGCTGAATAGCATTCTGGAACTTTTTAAAAGTGAGAAGTAGGATATACAAAACTATTAATGTATTTTATGTTCAATGCAGTCACATTTCTAGGAAATTGGCATCTTAAAATTCTAAGGTTCTATATAAAGTTTTGAAACCATTCGTTAAATTATAAAAATACTGTCTCAACAATAACTCAAATAAAACTTACCTTAATATTATATCTATTATCATTATCATCATTTTTAATCAAGTTCTCAAAAAATAAGCTCATATTTAAATTAATAATAAATTAAAGAATGAAAGGGTTTCTGTGATACCAAAAATTTACAAGTCTGAAATATATTACTGTAATTATCCGCACAATAGATGCACTTTTCTTTTTCGATTTTACAACATTTTCCTTTATGCGAGGAAAAAATTTTAGTAAAAAAAACACGTATTAAAGGTGCACCAGCTCGAATGCTGAAATAATCGATAAAAAATAAGCTCATTTTTTAATTAATAATAAATTAAACAATGAAAGGGTTTCTGTGATACTCAAAATTTTACAAGTCTGAAATATATTACTGTAATTATCCGCATAATAGACGCACTTTTCTTCTTCGATTTTATAACAAAAAACTAGAGTGCGTCCTTTATGCGAGGAAAAAGTTTTAGTGAAAAAGAAACACGTATTAAAGGTGCACCAGCTCGAATGCTGAAATAATCAATAGAATATGTAACGTTATATGTTGTTGTTGTTGTTTAGTCAACTGTCTGAAGACAGGTCTGAACCTCACAAGTGACACCAATAAGGCACCACTTATGAGGCAACTAGGCCAGGAGATTATTTCGTAGGATGGCCAGTTCCTTTCTTCCTCCATTGCATACATTGCAGATTAGCTACATATTACACTAATCAGACTTCTGATGCATACAAACAATTGTTCTTCCTCTGACACATAGCATCAAGTGAGGTGTACTGCCTGATAATTGGAGCTAGGATTCGTATGCAGTAAAAGCTAATATTTTTTATTAGGTATAGTTTATAAACATGCAAGCCATGCCCCCCACTCCTTATACTTGCCATTCTCGTCATTCAGTACTTCTATTGGTTAGCGCTAAGGGTCTTTAATCCTCTTAACCACCACTTACAAAACAGCGGTGGGTTTAAAAGCTGCATTGTCTAGTCCTTGTGACTTTTCTTGCATTTCGAATCTTTCAATCAGGCTTAAAATCTTCTTAACCGGCATCACATCAACTCAACTATACTCGGCGTCATTTTTAATTCTTACTACATATAAATCCTAGCTCTATAATGTTAATATATGTACATATCAGCCAGAACCTCAATCAGAGGTGAATGATATATGGGCCTCAACTAATTTATATATCGATTGCATTGCACCAAGACAATCGATAGTTAGCAGCAGTTGTAAAAAACAGATAACGTGTAACAATGAATACAGCGACAATAAGACAAGACACTTTATTGTTATTATTAACACTAGACTTACCTCATTGAGGTTCAGCATCACTGTTATCATTTGTCACAGATTCATATTCCTCTATGTGTCTATTATGCGGGGATTTTTTTTATTTTAACGCGAAAAATTGGTGTGCGTCCATTACACGGGTAAATATGATATATTCAGATATTTGACGCAAAAGCCATAAATTAAAATACAACCTTTTATCATAAGGTATGAGATAATTGAACAATTTTAATAAAACTAGAATTTCATCAGCAACTGTTTCTTTTAAACAATGTCGCTTTCTACAGCCTCCAATTTGATTGAAATAAAAACTTTCTGATATTGTGCCAACGTGGACAGTTCAATTACATATTTTCTGATATCTCAGCACCTGCAAGACAGAATTCATTAACCCAAAGACAGAACAATAGCTGGAGATGGTGAACAGCAGAGATGAATTTTGACAATAACAAATTAAATTGGTAGTCTATTCTAGATATCTCTTATTCAAGGTTTTTTATGTGCCATAAATCCCGTCATAAATTCTGAAGAAATAAATTGCAATTTTATCTGTCAAGTAGATGAAATTGTTAATATTCTTATAGGAAACAACGATTATTCGTCCTTTATAAATAATTCACATAAACCTGGTACATTTTTTAAACTTAATTACGTTACTGTTCAGCAGGTTTACACTACTATTCTGAAGCTTAGAAACAATTCTTGTCCAGATGTTTATGGTATAAGTCCAAAAATTAACAAAACTGCTGCTAATTTTACCTGTGAACTATTAATTCATATTTTCAACACTTGTATTGATAAATGCACCTTTCCAGACATCTTTAAATATTCCAAAGTTATTCCGATCCATAAAAAGGTAATCAGTTACATTATTCAAATTATAGACCAATTAATATAATACCTACACTTTCGAAGGTATTAGAAATTTTATTACATAATCAAATTACAGATTACTTTGAATACAATCGTCTATTTGTTAATCAGTATAGTTTTATATCCTTCCACAATACAATTGAAGCCATAGTTAAATTAGTGGAGAAGGGTTTTAGTGTTTTAGAAACCCCAGGTTAATGTTAGGCCATTTTTACGATTTTACCAAAGCTTTTGATACCATTTCTCACGATATACTCGTACAAAAACTGAAATTTTATGGTTTTAATAATTCTAGTACTATGTTTTTAAATTCTTATTTAACAGGCAGACACCAATCTGTTTACTGTAATGGTGCAATGTCTCAATTTAAACCTGTCAAGTTTGGTGTCCCACAGGGTTCCGTTCTTGGTCCCGTGCTCTTCATTATATATATATATATATATATATTAACGACCTCCCAGTCAGCATTGTGGATGACTGCCTTGACACTTTCATGTTTGCTGATGATTTGGCACTTGGAATTTCTCAGGATAATGATGTTTTGATGAAAAGACAGCCTGACAACATATCGTTCAGGATAAAGGACTGGTGTGATGCCAATAAACTTAGCATCAACTCTAATAAGACTGTAGATATTAAATTTTCTTTTAACAGAAATATTACTGACTTGTCTTCCACAGTTAATTCCTAGGCATTCACCTCGAAGTCGGTCTGGGCTGGAGTACACACATAGAATATCTTGTTAATAAAATTAATAAAGGAATTTTCATGTTACGAATCCTCAGACAAACATTATGTTATAATTCTTTACTTACGGTTTATTATGCCCATATTTACAGTCACTTAAGTTACGGGACGCTTTTGTGGGGTAACCATACTTCGGTTTCTAAATTGTTTATTCTTCAAAAGAGAGCAGTGAGAATTATTTGTGATGTCTCTTCTAGAACTCATTGTAAACCACTTTTTGTACAACTAGGAATACTTACGTTGCCGTCAATGTTTTCTCGATTGCCTTCTGTGTGTTAAGCGTAATGTGCATAATCTTGCTACTTGTTCATCTATTCATAACTATTCTACCCGTTCCAGACTTGACATATATTTCACCAAGTACAAATATAGCACTACAAGCAATAGTTTTATTTCCATATCTTATAAACTTTATAACTCTTTACCATTGCATATCTCTTTCTAGGTCTTCCCAGCGATCTTCTTCCTCTAGGCATGTACTGTAGAGCAGCTTTTGTTATGCGTGTTTCAGGCATTCGGTCTACATGTTGTATCCAGTTAGTTCTGTAATTGTTAATCGTCTGGATTAAACTTTCCATTTTTAGCTCCTTCCTTATATCTTCATTTCTCTTCTTATATATCAAGGTGTAACCTACCACATATCTTAAGAACTTCATTTCGCTAGCTACAATTCTACATTCTTGATCTTTTCTTAATGTCCAACTCTCAATGCCATAAAGGAATGCTGGTAGAACCATAACTTTGTAAAATTTTAATAAAGTTTCCTTCCTCACTGTTCTGCCCAATGTTCGTCGTATAGTTCCGCAAAAATGATTAAAAACATTGATTTAGTTTCAATCTCTGAGTTTGCCTTATAAGTCACATTGCAGCCTAAGCATTTGAATGTATTTACTTGTTGTACAATTATATTATTTAATTCAATTTTCACCCGTAATGGTTGTGATCCCACAAATGCCATAGTTTTTGTTTTTTTCTGCTGAGATTTTCATATTAAAATCAATGGCTACTTTATTCAATCTGAAAATTGCTTTCTGTAGTTCATTTTCACTGCCACTAATTATCACTTGATCGTCTGCATAAAATAATGTTGTAAAATTTAGCTTATTAATGGTAAAATGTTCAATCTTCGTCATCCATATTTGTATGACTTCGTCCATATATATATTAAACATAGTGGGTGAGAGGGGACACCCTTGTCGCACTCCCTGATTTATTTCTACCATTTCGCTTGTACTGTTCGGTATTTTAATCATTATTTTATTGTTTTTGTAAAGGCTCTGTATAGCACTAATTAGTTGAGATGGGATTCCACGATTCATCAGTACGTTCCATAGTATGTTACGATCAACTCTATCAAAAGCCTTTTCGTAGTCTATAAAGGCAAAATATGTAGGAAGATTGAATTCTTGTCACTTTTCAATTAGTTGTGTGATGATAAATATACAATCTGCACATGACCTCCCTTTCCTGAATCCATGTTGATTCTCCGAAATTAGTGATTCTACAATTGGTTTTACACGTTTTGTTATTATTCTAGCATAAATCTTATAACAGGAACATAAAGGCTTATCCCTCGATAGTTATTACAGTTAACTCTGTCTCCCTTTTTATAAATAGGACATACTTGTGCTATATTCCATTCTTCTGGTACAAATCCTGTTGTCCAACACATATTCAACAGCTCAAGAATTCTGGTTTTAACAGTATTAGGAGCATATTTGATCAATTCTGTGTTTATCCTATCAACTCCAGGAGTTTTCTTATTTTTACAATGTACCAGTGCTTCATCCATCTCTTCTTCAGTAATTGGATCTACATTGGGATCTGCATTTACCGTAACTTGTGTATCATTGTCATTAGTCCAGAGACTTTCATAATATTGTAGCCATGCCTTTTCTGTTACTGAATTTATTTGTAAGATATCTTTATCCTCCCTATTTAAATATCTCATGATTTTGTATGCTCTATCTTGTCTTCCTTGGATGTCATGTTCTAATTCACTCACATATTTCTCCCAACTATTTCTTTTAATCTGTCTTACTTTCCTTTTCACTATGGCAGATTTTCTTTTGTAGTCTATTTTCCTATCTTGGTCATTTGGTGAATCCATTAATTTCAAATATGCTTGTTTCTTTTCTTTTACTGCTTCTGCGATATCTTCATTCCATATTCGTAACCCTTTAGTATTGTATTTTTTACTTCTCACTCCAAGTGCTTCTGTTGCAGCTTTTATTATTGCATCTTTTATATTTGTCCACTCTAAATTTATATTATTACTTTTGGGTTGTTCATTAATATATGTCTGTAATCTAGTTTGATATAGTCGACAGATGCTTTCTTCCTTTAGCAGATGTACTTTAAACAACATGGGAATATCTGTGGCTTTCAATTTTTTAGGATTCTTTTTCCATTTTCAAAGATTGATATTTTGGAACTACTAGGAAATGGTCTGTTGAGATATCAGGTCCTCTAAAAACTCTAGTATCTCGTATCATTGGCCAAGTTTTCTTGTTTGCTATTACATAATCTATTATTGATGACGATCCCCTTGCTGACCAAGTATACTTATGTATTGTTTTATGTCTGAAGAATGTGTTCGTTACACGTAGTTCATTGTGAAGTGCAAACATTTTTAATTTCAATCCGTTATTATTTAATACAGCTTCTCCTTCTGTCCCAATTATGTTTTTTTCAGGGATGTTGCCCACTCTCGCATTTAGGTCTCCTGCAACTATTATATAGTCGTTTTTATTTGTTTTGTCTAGCGTTTCTTGTAACGTTTCATAGAATTCTTCAGAATCCTCGTTTCTGCCTTCTTCTGGGGCGTATACACCTAGAATTGTCATATATCCTCTTTGAATTTTTAGTCTAATCATAATGATCCGTTCATTTATGAAAGTATACGAGTGGATCTTTCCTTTGAGGCATTTCTTAATAAAGATTGCAACACCAGCAGAAGCTCTTTTTTCTTGTGGAACTCCATTATATATCATATAATAATCCTTTAGATTTGCAGAGCCTTTCATTTTCTTCTTTGTTTCTGATATTATTGCCACGTCAATATTCTGATCATAAAGTTCTTTTTCCAGTTCTATTTCTTTGTGTATTATACCACGTGCGTTCCATGTAGCCAGTTTAAAAATTCTTTCAATTCCAAATCGTTTATTCCTTTTCTGAGCCGTAGTCGTCATAGAATGAGCTGTCCGGTGAGTATCTGTTTGGAGAATCTGAGTAATATTGGTGTCCCCCGGAGAGGTTACCAACCTCTTGCAGAGTAAGATCATAATGGGGCTGCCATCTTTGAGCTAATGATCATTGCTCCTCTGTGTACTAACCCCTACAGAGAGGGTTGCTTCTTCCGCTCTTTAAGCCGGGATGATTCCTTCCGGTGTCATGCCGCCTTGCAGACCGTTGAAGTCTTCACATGTAACCCTGTGCAGGGGGACTCGTTATACCCCGATTCACCGGGTCCTTGGCAGGACTTAGTCACCATTCGGTGTCCACCACCCCCGACTAGGACGCGCCTGCCAAGAATTATCCATATGTAGTCAGTTATGACATGAGAGTCTACCCTGGTTACCGAGGACCGGGTTAGTAGCCTTGTATGATTCCAAGGTCTATTAGTAATAATATAACAAATATTTCCTTTGATACTCACTTTGACCTTAATTTCCCTTTTAATGGTAGAGGGTAATTTTCTTCAAGGAGTTGCATGGGTGTCATAATGAGTTGGGTTCTGGGAAAGGAATCTGATTCAGGTGTTATAACATGAATGTCAGTCTGACATGAGGGTTCACGCACAGGGAATATTCCCTGGAACACTTTCAATGAGTTTTCTCTCTCCCTCTTACTCATTTCGAAACTAAACTCTGGAAAAGAAGGAAAAAATATAATATACTGGTGCGTGAAAATTATAACATCATGCACAGGTAACCACATTATAATTAACAGTTCATAAAACTTAAGGAATCCGCAGTATCGAATCCCTACTGCCATTAAATCCCACTGCTTCTTTCATTTTTCGAACCAATTTTAATGCAGTAGGATATTCACCATTCTTATACATGTCAAATATTGTTGTACGCAGTACATGTTTATCGAAGTTATCCAAGTCCGTGACTGGTTTCTTTCTCTTAGGATTTTTCTCTGGCGATTTGAACACTGCATTATTTTTATTTCCGTAGCTTGTTATTCTTTGCACTATTCGTAAACCGATACCACATGCTTCTGCTGTCTTCTTTTGAGGTGTGGCAACGTCGCATTCCTTACATTCACCACATCTCGCCGTCTGCTGCTCGATGCTTACGAAGTACAAATACACTTTAAACACTATTTCTTTCGCCTGCCGATGTAATACTTGCCGTTTTTCTCTTCCTGGATCCATGTTTCTATAGTACACACACAAATAATAATCTAAATTTGTTTATCGTAATACTTTCAATAAAACTCTTAAAACATCCACTCGTGAACCGCACACTCAATCGTCTGTTACTGAAATGATTCTATTGGCTCAACAGAAAACACGTCATACCACAAAGCGCGCGAATGCTATCGCGCAACCGTCTTCACGCCGCCTTCCCGGCTGCGTTCCACTCTAGTACGCATGTTCAAGACAGAAATTTAATTCTCGTTGATGTGTCAACAGAGTGACGAGTGCAATGATCATAATACACAACTTAGGGCAAGTTTGATCACAGAATACTTACTGAATCATCTATCCTCTGTGCTTATCTTATGCACTTTGACTTTAGTTTTGCACCATTCCATATTATGTTCACTTTGTTCCACTTGATGTGTCATTCATTGGTTTCAGCAGAAAAGTGGAAAAAAAAAAAAAAAAAAAAAAAAAAAAAAAAAAAAAAAAAAAAAAACAGATTTATACGACCTTTTCTATGACAGATATAAACGAGGACAACAAAGACTTGTAAAATACCACAGCCCCTCACGTGTGATAAGATCTGATAGCTCTAGTGATAAATCACGTAAACGTCTTTGTGTTTTCCGAGAAGTGCTGAAATCTTTTATGTAGGTAGGTTAGGTTAGTTCGGGTTAGTTTATATTATGTTAAGTTAGGTTAGTTCATATTAGGTTAGTAATTATTTTTATTTTTTATTTTAGTAGGTTATTTTACGACGCTTTATCAACATCTAAGGTTATTTAACGTCTGAAAAAGATGAAGGTGATAATGCCGGTGAAATGAGTCCAGGGTCCAACACCGAAAGTTACCCAGCATTTGCTCATATTGGGTTGAGGGAAAACCCCGGAAAAAACCTCAACCAGGTAACTTGCCCTGACCGGGAATCGAACCCGGGCCACCTGGTTTCACGGCCAGACGCGCTGACCGTTACTCCACAGGTGTGGACGGGTTAGTAATTATCAATAAGATGGGTCCTAGTTTCCAAAGAGTTAACATTTCTTTTATAAGGGATTTATACGGTTTTTTCAACTTGTTTTGTGGTCATTTTGGCAATGATATGGTTCTGTTAAAATATACATATACTGTTGAATATGTGAATTGAAAGGTGGAAATAATTAGTGCAATAAAATTGTTAGTAACGTTTGTGTCCCTAATTTTTACTTACGAAAGTTGGCAAGCCTATGTATAATAGACTACATCTATGTGGAATTATTATGAGTAAATATTACTTTACTCCAAGAAAAAAAATAACAAACAGTATCCGTGAAAAGGTTTCTTGTTGGACAGTGACTGTTATAGTCAGGTTCCAATCCAAGTAGACTCCGGCCGCTGGCCGGAGCATGAGGTGGCCGCTAAATAAAGAGAGAATTTGTATTGTCCTTATGGAAAATCCAACTGGTTCCAAAGAAAATTGGCCTTTTGGCCAGGTGGCCGTTCAAATGAAGTGACTGCAAAGGCAGGTTTCACTGTATATCTTTACGTACAAATGAACGTGCTTAATAAAAACTTATCTTATTTTACATTACATTTGTTTCGCTAAATTAACTGAAATGAATTACTACGTAATTATTAGATACAAGAAAGTGTCCATCATATGAATGGAAGTGTAGAAATGGATGCTGCATTAAGAAACAGGTTGTATGTAATGGGATTGAAAACTGTGGAGATGAATCGGATGAAAAGAAATGTCCACTACGTTGAAGATGTCTGAATACTGGTAGTTGTTCATTTGTTAATCTTGTTTATTATTTCAAGGAGGAACCATGTTGTTTTAAGTATAAGAGAAATGATCAATTAAGTATGTTGTTCTTTTCAATTCTCCTATTGTTAATTTTATTGTCTCCCCGTCATTCAAATGATGTCATTACAGCAATCCTTTCTTACTTCTAAAATCATCACAATGTCATATATGTCTTCGTCCTCAATAAGAAATTACTTACAATGTACATAATAAATTATTTTTTGTTACTTATTCCAATCTAAATTTCCACCAGATTTTAACATAATTTCATTTGTTTAAAAAGTGGAAATGTGCAATTTTTCATGTATCAGTATTTTACTAACAGTATTTGTTTTGAAACAGAGTATATACCTAAACTTTGGTGAAAGCATCTATTTCGTTGTTAAAATGAATGATTTGCCAATTTAGCATAAATAAAACTTTTTTAAAGTATGAATTGAATTTTTATTGTGGAATTAAATGTAGCGTTTGAATTTATTTCAATGTAATTTGCACACTTTGTCTTCACTGATGAAGTATTACGTACGAACGTTTGGTATATAAACTTCAGTATATGTCTTAGTTGTGAAAAGTTTGTGTTTATGAAGAAGAGAGTATTATGATAAAAAAAAAATGAGACTGACTTTCTTATAGATTGATTTTCGCATAATAGAGCAGAAATTGAATTCTTTATAATCAGTACACAAGATGTGCAATTCAAACAGTTAACAGTACCATTGGGATAGCCGGACACCAGATCACTTTTATTTATCTCCTACATCATTGCTATCTGCATACCTAATACCCTCTCCCCTCCCTACAAACTGCTGTCCACATTTCACATCCCTGCAGACACATCGACTTGTGAGAAGGTAGAGCGGAGTGAGGTGACGTCACAGTGCCCTATTCTGTCCTGGTCTGAAGTAGAAGAATGCATTTGCCATCGATTTGTATAAAAACCTAAAAATGTCAGTTTTGTAGTTACATTAGTTTCACACTAAGCCCTCAAATACTCATATTAATGAAATAGAGTCCTATCATTGCAACAGTTAAATTTACACTACTAAAATTTCAGTAGCCCACACAATGATAACTGGCAATGCTACATACCAACTCACACATACATAAAATATATTTTTCGTGATTGTTTCATTGCTGTTACCTCATTCTAGTACACCACAAGGAAAACAATTAGTTACAGCAATAAAGACCATTTTTCACATTACAGTAGACCAAATGTAGAAAATGGCACACTTTGGACAAAGAAAAGCATAATAACCAATTCTTTAGCTCTCAGCTGCCACTGAATACAATCATAGATACCTCATAAACAGAAACCAATAGTTTGTACTAAGCGAATTTATGTTGTTATTTTTACATTACTTCTGAATGGAACCGATACTGGGAAACCAGAAGACAAATAGGTCAATGAAGATTTTTCAATGTACCCAGCCATTGAAAAGAAAGAAAAATTTACAGCATAACTTAGCATTTAATAATAATCAATTTAATAATAATAATTTAATAAACACTACTCCAACTCTCACAGATTACATCCCAATATAAAAAAAACTGACAAATTTATCAAAAGAGAATTACATAAAAATAATAAAATCAATATTAGTAGTACAAAACCTGAAATGTTTCATTAAATTTTACTTCCAAAGAATTAACTAAAGCTTTACAAAATTTAAAAACCAAGAAATCTCCTGGCCCCGACAACATTCATTCCGAATTTTTTTAACATCTGGGGGCATCTGTACTTTTATCCATTTTCAATTTATCATGGAACACCTCAATTCCTGCAGCTTGGAAAAAAGCAATCATTGTACCAATTCACAAAAAAGGGAAACCTGCTCATGATGTTAATAGTTATCGACCAATAGCACTATTAAGCATGATAGCAAAAACCATGGAGTCCATGATCTCCAACAGATTTACTTGATATTTAGAATCCCAAAATCTTTTATCACCAAGATAAGCCGGGTTTCGACAACTACACTCTACCAATGAACAAGTCATACGCCTCAGCCAAGAAATAAAAGACTGTTTTAACAAGAAAGAAGATACCTTGGCAATATTTATTGACTTTCAGTTAGCATATGACTCTGTTTGGAGAAATAAATTATTACTAAAACTCCAGAAATTAGGTATCTCCAGCAATATGTTCAGAGGGATATCAGAATTCCTTAGTCAAAGATTCATTGCCACTAAATTCAATAACTCACTTTCTAGTTACAGACAAACATATCGAGGTCTACCTCAGGGCGCTGTCCTCAGCACAACTTTATTCAATATTTATATAAATGACTTACTCTCCCTATTAGAGGAATCAAACATGAAAACAGCACTATTTGCAGATGATATAGTTTTGTGGACTTCCGGATCTTACAGACATAGAGACAAAATTCAAAATTCTGCTCTTAAAGCTCTAAATCAACTATATGAATGGAATACATCAAATTTGATGACACTCAATTTAAGCAAAAGTAACTACCAAATATTTTCATTTGGTAAAAAAGTTCAATAGTAAGTTAACATGGAGCAACCATTTGAAATACATTTCTGAAAAAGCTCGTAAAAGATTCTCCCTTCTAAAAAAAACTAGCAGGAAAGAAATGGGGATGCTCTAGGAATACTTTGAAAACTACATACAAAATGTTTATACAGCCAGTCCTGACATACTGCGGAGAAATTTTAATTACTTCACCTTTCATAAACGAAATAGAATATGTTCAAAACCAAGCTCCTCAGACTCATTACTAGTGGAATCAAAACAACTCCAATAGATTCTATGAGATTCCTCACTAATGTTAACAGCATCAAAATGACAATAGAAGAAAAAGCACTGATTCAATATGAAAAACTTATTAGATTACCAGGTAACAATTGGCATTCATACAGTCCTCTCTGTAGATTGAAAACTCAAAAAAGTTTCATATCCATTGTTGAAGAATTAAAACAGAAAATCAACATCCTGAATTTAAAAGAAAACTTACAAATTAAACCAAACCCTTTAACTCTATTAAATATAGAATATAATCTAAATTTAACAGAAGAAATACTGAAATCAGAAGTAAACACTGAAACAATTAATATTAGGTACCCTCCACAAAACTGGCTTCATTTATACACCGACGGATCCTTGATCTCCAGAGAACAAGGTGCCGGTGCAGGTGTTACATGCTGTCTCTTCTCACTTTATAGATCTCTTGGATATGGAACAACAAGTTTTGATGGTGAAATCATTGTAATAAGTGAAAGTCTCAGGAATCTTATATGCCACATCAATAAATTTAAGAATGTAGTTATATTGTCAGACTCCAAAGCAGCTATTCTATCAATAGTTTGTAAACACACACCTTCAACTCAAACAGCAGAAATAACTAAAATGCTCTCTCAATTAATATCACTCAATAAAAGAATTTTATTCCAATGGATACCATCACATTGTGGAATCCTGGGAAATGAGAATGCGGATGCTTTAGCAAAGAAGGGCAGCACTGCTACTTACAGACCTGTTACTAAATCTACATATTACTCTGTGAAAAGATTTCTTAAATCTACATACTTAGACTTCAACAAACAAAATTTGATAACACAATCTCAAGGGTAAAAATTGAACTTTCTGTATCAAAATCCACAGTTAATTCCCGATTTACCACGAAAATCGTCTGTAGCTGCATTTAGATTGGCAACAGGCCATGATTGTTTGGCTAAACACCTGCATAGAATTGGAATATATCAGTCCCCTAACTGCCCATTGTGCAACTCAAACCAAGATATGGATTCTGAACACCTCAAAATCTGTGCTTCAGTGGCTGGCCATGATAATATCTTTGAAAAATATTGGAGTGCAAGAGGTCAAATGACTTTATTGTCAAACGCCTGGCATTAGAAAACAACAACAACATAATAATCATTGGGCTCAACTATTCACGGACCAAAATAAAGTACAATGAAAAGCAGTTCCAACATGAGTTAAAGGAGTGGTTCCCAAAGTGTGCTCCGCGGACGTTAGTAAGTCGACCTGGTTGGCGAGTTGGTATAGCACTGGCCTTCTATGCCCAAGGTTGCGGGTACGATCCCGGGCCAGGTCGATGGCATTTAAGTGTGCTTAAATGTGACGTGACAGGCTCATGTCAGTAGATTTACTGGCATGTAAAAGAACTCCTGGGGGACAAAATTCCGGCACATCCGGCGATGTTGATATAAGCTCTGCAGTTGCAATCGTCGTTAAATAAAACATAACATTTAACATTAATATCGGCAAGGGTAGATGACCAGATCTCACCTTTCCATAAGCTGCCCTCCGAGCTGTTGTAAAAAACATGACTTTCTTTTTTCAGTTAAGGTAGTCAATTCTATTGAAAAATTTTGTCTGCTTGGTGAGGGTGGAGACTGGCGAGTTATTAGTTCGTTGGTTCTTATGTGCTTGGTGTGTGTGAATGTTTGCAGTTTTTTCTTTCGAGGCCGACAGTGTAAGAATAATTTTTTGTAAATGTGATTTTTGACACGTATTTTTAAAAAGAAACGAATTTCATTCATTGTTGTGCACGCATTCTGCTTCTGCAACTTCTATTGTTAAGTCAGTTTATATTCATTTGTACGAGGAGGCTTATGTGAGGTGTTCATGTTAAATTATATGTTAATAAAAGGTAAAAAAGGTAAAGGCATCCCCATATCATGCCATGAAGGCACTTGGGGGGGCATGGAGGTAGAGCCCCATGCTTTCCATGACCTCGGCACTAGAATGAGGTGGTGTGGTCTGCACCACGCTCTGACCGCCTTTTACCCCCGGGAAAGAACCGGTACTCAATTTTATAGGAGGCTGAGTGAACCTTGGGGCCATTCTGAAAGTTTGGCAACGAGAAAAAATCCTGTCACCACCTGGGATCGAACCCCGGGCCTTCCAGTCCGTAGCCAGCTGCTCTACCAACTGAGCTGTAATAATACGTGTTTTTTAACCAACATAATGTTAATTTAATATTACGAATAATTTTAATTTTCATATTATACAGTGTCATCTCAATGGATTGATGGCTAATAAAAGGCAATAAAGTATGACAGTTCTACAAATTCAGAAACCAGTCGATCACCTTATCGTGTATCACACTCCAGTGCTGCTAATTTAAAAACGAGTGAATAAATAAAAAAGGAATATATAATGAATCATATTTGGCTCTTGGATTTACATATGCAGGCAATAAAATTGCTCCGGGTGCCCTTTGTGTGGTATATAAAAAAGTGTTAAGTAATAGGTTTTACTGTCCGCAAAACTGTGTAGACATTTGGAAATAAACTACCCCGAATGTAAGAACAAGAACATATATTTTTTCAACGTAAACTTGAAGGTTAAAACAGTGTCAGAATACGTTGGTGAAAAGTGCGAAAACAGACAATTAAAATGCTACAGAGACGTCTTGTGAGACAAGGAAACAACACCATTCTTCAATTTAACAATTTGAAGGTAATTGTTTTGTAATTTTGCATGTAATTACTGAAAAAAAATACACGTTTATAAATACTACTGCACCATGGTTATGCACGATAATTAATGTAGTTGTAGACATATCTTCGATGTTAAATGCTTACAGAATATAAATATAGCCGCATATTAAATTTGTATCTATTGATTAACCTAGCAACTAAATTAATTTAATTTAATTTCAGGATCCCTGAATCTTTTTGGTAGTCGAAAGGGATGCATGATCGAAAAAGTTTGGGAACCACTGATTTAAAGTGAACAATTATTTTGTGGTAGGGGCCTATGTCTGTCATAAAATTAGACCATTACTTTTCAAGAAAAATTCTGAAATTTCGCATGTGAAATATATAAAAACAGTAAAAAATTTGAGGTAAAAGACTGTAGATAAGGGAATCAGATGACAACAGATATCAGCGATGTTGAAAATACATACTTCACCGAAACTCCAATTATACTTACTGCACGATCACTGTATGTTCTACATACTTCATAAAATGAAAATCTATAAAAGAAAAATTTTACGTTTCAGGTAGATGTGGAGAATGGTCCCCTATCAGGGAATACATCACCAAATCTTTAATGTCATGGGAAAATAATGCGGTTCTTTCCTCTTCCCTATTGCTTACAGATGCCTTATTCCCAATCTTCCTCAATTTCAATTTCGGCATGTGCTACAAGAATTTGCCACAATATATTATTACAATATTCTGGTCATATTATAAATGCTTCACACAAACAGATACACATGTAAACATACTTTCAAGGGCTCTTTGCTTACTTGGTGCTCCGGTGCTTTTACTGAACTTGGCCCTGGCATACTATCTGCTCCAATGCCACTTTCTGTTAAGTTCTCTTTCTTTTCCTTAAAAAACAGAGAGAAAACCAAGATATACTTGGTGCTCCGGTTCTTTTACTGAACTTGGCCCTGGCATACTATCTGCTCCAATGCCACTTTCTGTTAAGTTCTCTTTCTTTTCCTTAAAAACAGAGAGAAAACCAAGATATACTTGGTGCTCCGGTTCTTTTACTGAACTTGGCCCTGCCATACTATCTGCTCCAATGCCACTTTCTGTTAAGTTCTCTTTCTTTTCCTTAAAAAACAGAGAGAAAACCAAGATATACTTGGTGCTCCGGTGCTTTTACTGAACTTGGCCCTGCCATACTATCTGCTCCAATGCCACTTTCTGTTAAGTTCTCTTTCTTTTCCTTAAAAAACAGAGAGAAAACCAAGATATACTTGGTGCTCCGGTTCTTTTACTGAACTTGGCCCTGCCATACTATCTGCTCCAATGCCACTTTCTGTTAAGTTCTCTTTCTTTTCCTTAAAAAACAGAGAGAAAACCAAGATATACTTGGTGCTCCGGTGCTTTTACTGAACTTGGCCCTGCCATACTATCTGCTCCAATGCCACTTTCTGTTAAGTTCTCTTTCTTTTCCTTAAAAAACAGAGAGAAAACCAAGTTATACTTGGTGCTCCGGTGCTTTTACTGAACTTGGCCCTGCCATACTATCTGCTCCAATGCCACTTTCTGTTAAGTTCTCTTTCTTTTCCTTAAAAAACAGAGAGAAAACCAAGTTATACTTGGTGCTCCGGTGCTTTTACTGAACTTGGCCCTGCCATACTATCTGCTCCAATGCCACTTTCTGTTAAGTTCTCTTTCTTTTCCTTAAAAAACAGAGAGAAAACCAAGTTATACTTGGTGCTCCGGTGCTTTTACTGAACTTGGCCCTGCCATACTATCTGCTCCAATGCCACTTTCTCTTAAGTTCTCTTTCTTTTCCTTAAAAAAAAGAGAGAGAAAACCAAGTTATACTTGGTGCTCCGGTGCTTTTACTGAACTTGGCCCTGCCATACTATCTGCTCCAATGCCACTTTCTGTTAAGTTCTCTTTCTTTTCCTTAAAAAACAGAGAGAAAACCAAGATATCAAAAATCCTGTCATCAAGAAAGAAAGTCCCGCTGAGGAGAAAGAGGAAAAAAATGCCAAGTTAGAATTGGAAGAAGATCCATTTTTAATTAAAATAATTGTTTTTGGACTTAGTATTTTAGCTGCAATTTTACTTTGGATTTTATACAAAATTCAAGTTTTAACTAAATTATTACTAAACGAGGATCTCCTTTATCCGGTGCTTTTACTGAACTTGGCCCTGCCATACTATCTGCTCCAATGCCACTTTCTCTTAAGTTCTCTTTCTTTTCCTTAAAAAACAGAGAGAAAACCAAGTTATACTTGGTGCTCCGGTGCTTTTACTGAACTTGGCCCTGCCATACTATCTGCTCCAATGCCACTTTCTGTTAAGTTCTCTTTCTTTTCCTTAAAAAACACAGAGAAAACCAAGTTATACTTGGTGCTCCGGTGCTTTTACTGAACTTGGCCCTGCCATACTATCTGCTCCAATGCCACTTTCTGTTAAGTTCTCTTTCTTTTCCTTAAAAAATAGAGAGAAAACCAAGTTATACTTGGTGCTCCGGTGCTTTTACTGAACTTGGCCCTGCCATACTATCTGCTCCAATGCCACTTTCTCTTAAGTTCTCTTTCTTTTCCTTAAAAAACAGAGAGAAAACCAAGTTATACTTGGTGCTCCGGTGCTTTTACTGAACTTGGCCCTGCCATACTATCTGCTCCAATGCCACTTTCTGTTAAGTTCTCTTTCTTTTCCTTAAAAAACAGAGAGAAAACCAAGTTATACTTGGTGCTCCGGTGCTTTTACTGAACTTGGCCCTGCCATACTATCTGCTCCAATGCCACTTTCTGTTAAGTTCTCTTTCTTTTCCTTAAAAAAACAGAGAGAAAACCAAGTTATACTTGGTGCTCCGGTGCTTTTACTGAACTTGGCCCTGCCATACTATCTGCTCCAATGCCACTTTCTGTTAAGTTCTCTTTCTTTTCCTTAAAAAACACAGAGAAAACCAAGTTATACTTGGTGCTCCGGTGCTTTTACTGAACTTGGCCCTGCCATACTATCTGCTCCAATGCCACTTTCTGTTAAGTTCTCTTTCTTTTCCTTAAAAACAGAGAGAAAACCAAGTTATACTTGGTGCTCCGGTGCTTTTACTGAACTTGGCCCTGCCATACTATCTGCTCCAATGCCACTTTCTGTTAAGTTCTCTTTCTTTTCCTTAAAAACAGAGAGAAAACCAAGTTATACTTGGTGCTCCAGTGCTTTTACTGAACTTGGCCCTGCCATACTATCTGCTCCAATGCCACTTCTGTTAAGTTCTCTTTCTTTTCCTTAAAAACAGAGAGAAAACCAAGTTATACTTGGTGCTCCGGTGCTTTTACTGAACTTGGCCCTGCCATACTATCTGCTCCAATGCCACTTTCTGTTAAGTTCTCTTTCTTTTCCTTAAAAACAGAGAGAAAACCAAGTTATACTTGGTGCTCCAGTGCTTTTACTGAACTTGGCCCTGCCATACTATCTGCTCCAATGCCACTTTCTGTTAAGTTCTCTTTCTTTTCCTTAAAAACAGAGAGAAAACCAAGTTATACTTGGTGCTCCGGTGCTTTTACTGAACTTGGCCCTGCCATACTATCTGCTCCAATGCCACTTTCTGTTAAGTTCTCTTTCTTTTCCTTAAAAACAGAGAGAAAACCAAGTTATACTTGGTGCTCCGGTGCTTTTACTGAACTTGGCCCTGCCATACTATCTGCTCCAATGCCACTTTCTGTTAAGTTCTCTTTCTTTTCCTTAAAAAAACAGAGAGAAAACCAAGTTATACTTGGTGCTCCGGTGCTTTTACTGAACTTGGCCCTGCCATACTATCTGCTCCAATGCCACTTTCTGTTAAGTTCTCTTTCTTTTCCTTAAAAAACACAGAGAAAACCAAGTTATACTTGGTGCTCCGGTGCTTTTACTGAACTTGGCCCTGCCATACTATCTGCTCCAATGCCACTTTCTGTTAAGTTCTCTTTCTTTTCCTTAAAAAACAGAGAGAAAACCAAGTTATACTTGGTGCTCCGGTGCTTTTACTGAACTTGGCCCTGCCATACTATCTGCTCCAATGCCACTTTCTGTTAAGTTCTCTTTCTTTTCCTTAAAAACAGAGAGAAAACCAAGTTATACTTGGTGCTCCGGTGCTTTTACTGAACTTGGCCCTGCCATACTATCTGCTCCAATGCCACTTTCTGTTAAGTTCTCTTTCTTTTCCTTAAAAAAACAGAGAGAAAACCAAGTTATACTTGGTGCTCCGGTGCTTTTACTGAACTTGGCCCTGCCATACTATCTGCTCCAATGCCACTTTCTGTTAAGTTCTCTTTCTTTTCCTTAAAAAACAGAGAAAACCAAGTTATACTTGGTGCTCCTGTGCTTTTACTGAACTTGGCCCTGCCATACTATCTGCTCCAATGCCACTTTCTGTTAAGTTCTCTTTCTTTTCCTTAAAAAACAGAGAGAAAACCAAGTTATACTTGGTGCTCCGGTGCTTTTACTGAACTTGGCCCTGCCATACTATCTGCTCCAATGCCACTTTCTGTTAAGTTCTCTTTCTTTTCCTTAAAAAACAGAGAGAAAACCAAGTTATACTTGGTGCTCCGGTGCTTTTACTGAACTTGGCCCTGCCATACTATCTGCTCCAATGCCACTTTCTGTTAAGTTCTCTTTCTTTTCCTTAAAAAACAGAGAGAAAACCAAGTTATACTTGGTGCTCCGGTGCTTTTACTGAACTTGGCCCTGCCATACTATCTGCTCCAATGCCACTTTCTGTTAAGTTCTCTTTCTTTTCCTTAAAAAACAGAGAGAAAACCAAGTTATACTTGGTGCTCCGGTGCTTTTACTGAACTTGGCCCTGCCATACTATCTGCTCCAATGCCACTTTCTGTTAAGTTCTCTTTCTTTTCCTTAAAAACAGAGAGAAAACCAAGTTATACTTGGTGCTCCGGTGCTTTTACTGAACTTGGCCCTGCCATACTATCTGCTCCAATGCCACTTTCTGTTAAGTTCTCTTTCTTTTCCTTAAAAAACAGAGAAAACCAAGTTATACTTGGTGCTCCTGTGCTTTTACTGAACTTGGCCCTGCCATACTATCTGCTCCAATGCCACTTTCTGTTAAGTTCTCTTTCTTTTCCTTAAAAAACAGAGAGAAAACCAAGTTATACTTGGTGCTCCAGTGCTGTTACTGAACTTGGCCCTGCCATACTATCTGCTCCAATGCCACTTTCTGTTAAGTTCTCTTTCTTTTCCTTAAAAAACAGAGAGAAAACCAAGTTATACTTGGTGCTCCGGTGCTTTTACTGAACTTGGCCCTGCCATACTATCTGCTCCAATGCCACTTTCTGTTAAGTTCTCTTTCTTTTCCTTAAAAAACACAGAGAAAACCAAGTTATACTTGGTGCTCCGGTGCTTTTACTGAACTTGGCCCTGCCATACTATCTGCTCCAATGCCACTTTCTGTTAAGTTCTCTTTCTTTTCCTTAAGAAAGAGGAGTAATGTCTAATAGCAAATAGCTAAAAGAAATTCGAGTACATACAAATACAGCCATAAAAGAATAGTACATTTTTTCGCTAATATTTTAGCATGTTCACACATTTAGGCCTATGTGCATAATGTGAAAACCCATACCGATGCTGAATCCTGCGTCTCCTTTATCCTCTTTGCTGTCACGTCTTCTTTTTGTTTTATTATTTTTCTTTTTGGGGCCATCTCGATCTAAGCATACATGATACAAATAGTATATTAGTATCCAATTCTGAGAATCCCCACCTCATCCTTCCTGTTCAACTCATGTCTTAATTGAAATCCCTTACTTAAATCAAAATGTTTATGTAAATTAATCATGTATTGACACATGCCTAAAGGGAAGAATTCATTACAGTGGTGAGTAACTGAAGTGAGGTAGTTTGACACACACCTCTCTGTCCTTATCATTTCATCATCATCATCCTTAGCTCGACAACCCATCATGGGTCCTGGCTGCCCATAGGAGTTTATGCCATTCGTCCCTATTTCTAGCAACACTCATCCAGTTTTTAACTCCAATAGTTCTGGGATCCTCCCTGATGCCATCCTCCCATCTGACTTTTGGCCTTCCTCTTCGTCTAGTTCCCCCTGGTTCATTTGGTTCAATTGCAATTGAAAAGTCCAAGTTATATCTCTTCTGAGTATTCCAGTATTGCTTCCTCCATTAAGAAAGGGGAGTAATGTCTAATAGCAAATAGCTAAAAGAAATTCGAGTACATACAAATACAGCCACAAAAGAATAGTACATTTTTTCCCTAATATTTTAGCATGTTCACACATTTAGGCCTATGTGCATAATGTGAAAACCCATACCGATACTGTGCTGTGCATCTTCCTGCGCTTTGCTGTTGCTCCTCACTCCTCTCTCTTAGCTCTTCTGTATCGTTTTCGAGGCATGTCGAGTTAGGCTTGCATGATACAAATAATAGGAGTAATGTCTAACAGCAAATAGCTAAAAGAAATTCGTGTACATACAAATATAGCCATAAAAGAATAGTAAATTTTTTCCCTAATATTTTAGCATGTTCACACATTTAGGCCTATGTGCATAATGTGAAAACCCATACCGAATCTGAGTCCTCACTTTGCTTGAGCCGTTTGTGCCTGGGACCCTCTTCAGGCACAGCCATCCTTGTTCCAGTCTTGCTATCAGCATCAGACTCTTCTCTATTGAGATTCATCAGAGCTTTGGACTGAATATTATCTGTGAAATTACATAAAAAATTAATACTAAATACTATTAAACTGGGATTAAGAAATCTGTTAGGCCTACATGATACAAAGAGTATGTTAGTTTCGAATTCTGAGAATCCCCACCACATCCTTCCTGTTCAACTCATGTCTTAATTGAAAACTGTTACTACTACTACTACTACTACTACTACTACTACTACTACTACTACTACTACTACTACTATGGCCTAACAGCCCAATGTTGGGTCCTGGTCTCCTCTAGCTTCTTCCTCCATTTTTCCCTATCCATCACCATCCTTCTCCATGCCGCGCTTCCGAAGAAGAGTCTGGAGTTAGTCGTAACAGCATCAATCCACCTATCTTTAGATCTTCCAACAGGTCTCCTCCCATAAATCTTTCCTTCCAAAATTTTCTTTGGTATTCTCTGCTCTTTCATTCTGTAAACATGCCCCGCCCATTCCAGTCTCCTCGGCTTGATATGTGTGACTATATCTATTGATTCATACAGTTCCTGTTGTATCGTATTCTCCATTGTTGATTCTCTTGTATAGGACCGAATATTCTTCTGAGTATCTTCCGTTCGAACCTCCCCAACATACCTTCTATTTTCTTTGTTAATGTCCATGTCTCACACCCATAACAATATACTCCTAATTATAGTTTTGTATATTCTTAGTTAATTTTCTTATGAACGTAATTGAACTTTAAAATCCCCAAAAGTGAGAAATATGTTCTATTTGCGACTGTAATTCTATTTTGAATGTCCATTAACTCATCATGTTTATTTGTAATCAATACTCCCAGGTATTTAAGTTCATTTACTTCTGCAAATTTACTGATTTTTTTATTGGGCTGTATGACTATTCTATCTCGGTCTCTAGTTTGTACCATCACTTTTGTTTTATCTTTGTTTATATGTAATTCAACTTTTGATGCTTCTGACTCCAAGTCCTTAAAAACCTCTTCTACTGCCTGAACTCTTCGTCCCATGATATTTAAATTGTCTGCATATCCAACAATTTGAACGTTTTTATATAGCAATGTGCAGTTAAAATCTACTTTGGTTTGCTTAATAACCCAGTGTAAAACTAAATTAAATAACATTGGCGCTAAACCATCTCCTTGTTTAAGGCCTGTGTTTATATTTAAAACATCGGAAATACCTTCACATATTTTAATTTTGGCCGTCGAATTCGACATAATCATTTTGACAAGCCTTATAATTTTATTATGTATTCCAAATTCTGCCATGATCCTATACAATCCTTTTCTTTCCACACTATCATATGCAGACTTAAAGTCTACAAACAGATGCAGTAGGTCAAGATCATATTCCCAGAACTTTCCTGCAATATCTTTAACTGTATATATCTGATCTATAGTCGATCTACCCTGTCGAAACCCAGCCTGATACTCACCTATGATCTCATTATAATATCCTTCTTTCAGAGTATGTGTGTAAAAATCTTATACCCCGTACATAGCTTCTAACTTCTTTCGGAGTATATGTGTAAAAATCTTATATCCCGTACATAGAAGGGATATACCTCTATAGTTTGAGCATTGTAATCTATCTCCTTTTTTATATATTGGACATATTAGCCCCATTTGCCATTCCTTTGGCATCTGTTCTTCTTACCATATCTGTTTAATCAAGGTGTGTAAGGCTTTCACCATAGATGTTCCTCTATGTTTAATCAGTTCTGCGGGCATCTCATCTATTCTGGGAGCTTTATTATTTCTTAATGCTTCAATCGCTATTTGAACATCCCAGTAATCTGGTGGTTCTAGATTATCTTCCTCTAGTTCGGGTGCTATTGATCCTTCATCACTATTATTTGTTTCTGTATTTAATAGCTGTTGAAAATATTCTCTCCATCTATCCAATATTGCTTGTTTCGCAGCAATTATTTCTCCTTCACAATTCCTAATTAGATCTGTCCTCGGAGCATATCCCCTTCCATTATATTTCACTTCCTTATAGGCTTGTCTTAGATTATTATCTTTAAAATTGTCTTCATCTCTTGACACGTTTATTCCATGCTACTCTCTTCTTCTGTCTACATATTCGGTTAGCTATTCTGCGTTTTTCTTGGTACTCTTTATATTTAGCTCTTGTGGGTCTTCCCAAATAATTTTTACGTACCTCATTTCTTTCTTCTATTGCCCTTCTACAATCTTCATCGTACCAGTCATTTTTTGGTGTCTGGGTCACATACCCTATTACTTCTTCACTAACTGTCTTCGTAGCATCTTTGATTTCTTTCCAGCATATTTCAATTCCATCCATGAGTTTCTCCTTACGATTATGTAATTCTTTATCAAGTGCTGCTTCATATTTAGCTTTGATTTCTTCATTTTTTAGACCCACCATATTGAACTTTCTGGGATGTCTATATTTCTGATTTATATTATTATTAATTTTACACAGGTATTTGGCTTTAACCAAATAATGATCTGTGTCTCCATCAGCTGCTCGGTATGATCTTACATCTTGCAATCCAGAAGCTCTTCTTTTATCTATAAGAACATGGTCTATTTGATTTGCTGTTTCTCCATCTGGCATCCTCCATGTCTGTTTATGAATATCCTTGTGTGGGAACTGTGTTGAACCAATAATCAAATTTTTTTCCCTTCTGCAAGGTCTATTAATCTTCTCCCATTCTCGTTTGAGATCTCATGTGAACTATGCCTTCCAATAATACTTCTTTGTTAATCAACGGGTTCCGAGGCTTCTGTAGAGGTTTCTTGACATGACGGGTTTTTATGGATGCAGGGATGTCAGCCCTGCGATCCAACCCCTGAGCCTGGAGGACCTGAAAACTGTTACTTAAATCAAAATGTTTATGTAGATTAATCATGTATCTGACACACATGCCTAAGATGGGGAAGAATTCATTACAGTGGTGAGTAACTGAAGTGAGGCAGTTTGACACACACCTCCCTGTCCTCTGTAGATTAATCGATTAAATCCCACAACACTAATAAAATGATATTAGTTTTTTTTTTTTTCAAACTTACAAGTACCGTTTAAAATTCGATAACCGGTCAATTAATCAATTAAATGCATCCAGTTAACTGATCAAACATTTTAGTCGATTAGCAGCTATAATAAGAAATGTTCAATTTGTTTTATTTAGCTAGAAATTGTAAGAAATATACACATTACAAAGCACTTTTTAAGACAAAAAACTTGAGATTTATATTTGAGTTTATTCTAGAGAACAAAGCTGGCATCATGCCTAATTCATGATACGAAATAAAAAAGCTTTATAAGAAGATGGAGGAGGCAAAGAAAGAGAAAGAAAGGAATAAAGAAATGGAGAGAAAAAAGAGAAATAATTCAGAAGATTTTTTTTTTTACTTTTGCCATTGCTAGTAAAAAAAAAACACAAAATTTCATAGTTGGATCTGCCTTCGTCTTCAGGTGAACAAAGAGGAAGCAAGAGGAAAGAATATCCTATTCCTTAGGTTCACAGGGAGACAAAAGTAGGTCCAACTTTCAAAACGTTGAGTTTCTTTACATACTCGTACTTCAATTAAACGAGGCATGTTCTCTGGAACAAGAACTTAAATACAAAATCTTGAATTTGACATAAAAAGCATCAAACATTTTAGATCTGATATAACAGCATTACACAGTACGACATTCAAATGTTTCTAAAGGCATTGTGTTTGTTCCAGGAGGGAGATGCTATATATTCAATATACTCAATATAGAATGCTGGAAATGGAAAAACGTTGTAACGTACATAAAGTTATTATTCCAGTGAACACCTCAATTGCAATTGAAAAAGTCCAAGTTATATCTCTTCTGAGTACTCCAGTATTGCTTCCTCCATTAAGAAAGGGGAGTAATGTCTAATAGCAAATAGCTAAAATAAATTGGAGTACATACAAATATAGCCATAAAAGAATAGTAGATGTTTCCCTAATATTTTAGCATGTTCACACATTTAGGCCTATGTGCATAATGTGAAAACCCATACCGATACTGATTCCTCAGTCTTCTTTATCTTCTTTGCTGTCACGTCTTGTTGTTCTTCATTAATTAGTTTTCTCTTGCCTGCCATCTCGATCTAAGCATACATAATACAGATAGTATGTTAGTTTCCAATTCTGAGAATCCCCATCACATCCTTCCTGTTCAACTTATGTCTTAATTGAAATCTCTTACTTACATCAAAATGTTTATGTAGATTAATCATGTATGTGACACATGCCTAAGATGGGGAAGAATTCATTACAGTGGCGAGTATAACTGAAGTGAGGCAGTTTGACACACACTTCTCTGTCCTTATCATTTCATCATCATCCTTAGCTCGACAATCCATCATGGGTCCTGGCTGTCCATAGGAGTTTCCGCCATTCATTCCTATTTCTAGCAACACTAATCCAGTTTTTAACTCCAATAGTTCTGGCATCCTCATCCTCCCTGATGCCATCCTCCCATCTGACCTTTGGTCTTCCTCTGATGGCTGGTCTTGAGTCCTCTAATCTCATTATATGACCAGCCCATCTTGGCGTCCCATTTTTATAAATGATGTTATATTGGGTTTACCGAATAGTTCATATAATTCATGATTATACCGGGCTCTCCATTCATTATCTACATTGACTAGCCCAAAGATCGACCTTAAAACCTTCCGTTCAAAAATGTTTAATCTATGTATATCCTTTTTTGTCAATGTCCAGGTTTCTGAGGCATAAGTGAGGACTGGTCTTATCAAGGTTTTATATATTCTAATTTTACTTTGGGGAGTTAATATTTTAGATCTAATATGTCTCACGAGACCATAGTAGCATCTATTAGCGAGGAAGATCCTTTTACCAATTTCAAGGCTCATATCATTATCCTGGCTAACTACAGAGCCCAAATGACTAAAATTAGTTACTCGATCAAATTTACAGTTTCCAATCTCCAAGAAATCATCTGCACCACAAGCCCTATTTGGGTTAGATATCATGTACTTGGTCTTCTTTTCATTCACTTGTAGTCCCAACCTCTTTGCTGCGTCCAGTGGAGAGTTAAATGCATCTACTGATGGCAGAATGCTGTCACATAATACCTCTAATCCAAGGAGGTGAGCATATTGAGCTTCAGAATGGGATGTAAGCCTTCAGGCCCTCCTCGGAAAAGAAAAATAAAACTTTAGTACCGGTACCGCTCATGAGTTGCAATGCTCAAATGTTGTGGTACTACTTCTGAACACCCCTGTGAAGTTTGCTGTTAGAGTTTGAAAGCACTCTCTAAATTAGAACATAATCAACTGGTTCTGAGGATTGAGACCCACCTATTCTGTCTTTACTTAAGTAACTAATTTTAACTATATATAATATTACGCACTGACAAGTAACAGAATTACATAGGTAATCATATGCTGAGCATTGCACACGAACACAAATCACAACGCATAACAAAGAAGACAAATCTGCACATTTCTATTGGAAATTAAACCCAGATTTGCTGTAGCCTATATACCATCAGTTAGAACCATTTGTTAAATAGAAGAGCAAGACCAGTCCACTAGTGCTAATGTAATCAAACTTTTCTAAAAGCAATTGTGTAAAAAGGTAAAAGGTAAAGGTATCCCCGTAACATGCCATGAAGGCACTTGGGGGGCATGGAGGTAGAGCACCATGCTTTCCATGACCTCGGCACTAGAATGAGGTGGTGTGGTCGGCACCACGCTCTGACCGCCTTTTACCCCCGGGAAGGACCCGGTACTCAATTTTATAGGAGGCTGAGTGAACCTCGGGGCCGTTCTGAAAGTTTGGCAAAGAGAAAAAAATCCTGTTACCACCTGGGATCGAACCCCAGACCTTCCAGTCCGTAGCCAGCTGCTCTACCAACTGAGCTACCCGGCCGCAAAACCAATTATGTACAGAAGAAAAAATTATTAGCCTCAAATTATTGTGTTAGTTGATCTTTTATAATTGGTTGGTGATATTGAGCTATGTAATAATCTAGATGGTCTGAGCAGATTGAAGTTTATCTAAAGAAATTGTTGTCTACTGTCGAATTATTTATAGTTATATATCAGTTTGGACTCATTACTCACCGGTACACAACCCTTGAGAAAGAATTCTGATCAATTCGTTCTGACTTAATCTCTATAAGTACAGTATCCTTACCTACCACTACACAGCATCAGCTCGTTCTAACTGTTCTAACGTATTAAGCATTGTTAAAATCAAATCTGTGGTAGGCAGGAAAAGGCACATAAGTCAAAAAGTCGATTTTTTTTGTTGTACCTAATCACGTAAGTCTAGTATTTTTTCTAATTTTTTAAATAATAATATTTCTTGTATGTTAAACTGAAAAGGGTCTTATTTTGACCAACATACATGAATTTCATTATTATACTTATATTTAGTTAAGAATAAATAAAAAAAAAAAAAAGTCTCTTGGCCGTCCAGCTATGCGCGCGGAGATGGGGACTTAAGTCCGTGCGAGTTCTGCTCTATACTGTTCACCCAGTAGTATGGACTGAAGTAATACTATTATTCTTACTTACTTACAAATGGCTTTTAAGGAACCCGAAGGTTCATTGCCGCCCTCACATAAGCCCGCCATCGGTCCCTATCCTGTGCAAGATTAATCCAGTCTCTATCATCATATCCCACCTCCCTCAAATCCATTTTAATATTATCCTCCCATCTACGTCTCGGCCTCCCTAAAGGTCTTTTTCCCTCCGGTCTCCCAACTAACACTCTATATGCATTTCTGGATTCGCCCATATGTGCTACATGCCCTGCCCATCTCAAACGTCTGGATTTTATGTTCCTAATTATGTCAGGTGAAGAATACAATGCGTGCAGTTCTGCGTTGTGTAACTTTCTCCATTCTCCTGTAACTTCATCCCTCTTAGCCCCAAATATTTTCCTAAGCACCTTATTCTCAAACACCCTTAAACTCTGTTCCTCTCTCAAAGTGAGAGCCCAAGCTTCACAACCATACAGAACAACCGGTAATATAACTGTTTTATAAATTCTAACTTTCAGATGATAAATGAAACTAGACTAGATGATAAAAGCTTCTCAACCGAATAATAACACGCATTTCCCATATTTATTCTGTGTTTAATTTCCTCCCGAGTGTCATTTATATTTGTTACTGTTGCTCCAAGATATTTGAATTTTTCCACCCCTTCGAAGGATAAATCTCCAATTTTTATATTTCCATTTCGTACAATATTCTGGTCACGAGACATAATCATATACTTTGTCTTTTCGGGATTTACTTCCAAACTGATC
The DNA here is from genome assembly GCF_040183065.1 of Periplaneta americana. Classification (NCBI taxonomy): domain Eukaryota; kingdom Metazoa; phylum Arthropoda; class Insecta; order Blattodea; family Blattidae; genus Periplaneta; species Periplaneta americana. Next base: position 28,456,918 of record NC_091130.1, read on the forward strand.
GCTAATCAGCCAATCCATTTGTAACGGATTCTACATGTTCACACCTTAAATCCCTTTTCTTCTAAAAAATAATTCAGTTTTAAGAAATATTTTATAATTCTCTGATTATATGGTAGCCAAACATTCATTCTGAAAAATTTTGTTTTACAGTTCTTAGTTATAAAGGAGACTGACTGTTTTTAGCTGCTGTAACGGATGCTACCGCCTCTCTGTTAAATTCATGACTTACCATTATTCTCACTGAAAGTTCAGGTTCTAGGATGAGGTTAACAAATTCATCTCTTTCTTGTTTATATATTAAGAATTGCACTTCATTTCCTTACAAGATTTTTTTAGAAATGGTAAAAAGGTAATTTATTAATGAATTTTATACAGTGTAACGGATTCTACATTCAATTGTAACGGACTCTACAAGTCACTTTGATATGTAGCTATGGATATTTTATGAAGTATAAGATAGTAAAAAATTAATTTTTGAAGTGTAGTAGTTTAATATTTACTATATGAAAATAAATAAATAAACTCTGACAATAAATTAAATTATAAAGTTTAAAGGAAAAATGTATAGGAAAACAATGTAATACTGTAGGTTAGATATAGCATACACTAAAAAGAGTTTTATTTTTGTGTACAAAGAATTATTAGCTGTTTTTAGTCTCATTAATACTTTCAAGGTTATTTCTCATTATAACATTAACATCGTTGTGAAATTCTTACATTTAAGCTGTGCTGTTGAGTCTTGAAATCAAATGTTGGGAATATTTCTACAATTTCTTCGAAAAAAAAAATGTACTTATCACTTAAATTTGTTATAAACTTATACCATACACTAAAAATAGCTTTAATTTATATTTACATCTCATTAATATTTACAAGTTTATTTCTCATTAACATTAACGTCTTTGTGAAACTCGTACATTACTCTATGTAGTTGAGTCTTGAAATCAGGAGTTGGCAATATCTCACCACAACATGATATCACTTCCTCATTTGGGAGCCATACACAGCATGCCATTTTCTTTGAAGGACTCAGTGGTAGGCCTGAGTACATTTTGTACTTTTTTTTTACAGCTTTTCTTAAAGTGCTGGTATATTGGTAGGACCCAAAAGCCTTTTCTGGTTTTGACCCATCTATTGTCATATTTTCTTCTGCTTTCTTTTTTCTATATTTCCTCATTGCTTCTCTCTTTGCTCGTTTTAGCATATCATCCAATATTCTATCTGACTGATGCCTTACCTTTAATTAGTCCCTTTTACTTTTATTTCTATCTCGATCTTTCTTCAGATATTCAGTCCATTTTTTTTTATCTTCTTTCTTCTTAGCCCTACATTTAAGCTTAGCCATACGATTATTGTATGATTCTGTAGAAAATTAGGCCTAAAATCGTAAAAAAAGAAAAAGGTTGTCATGTAGAATCCGTTACAGTCCATTATGGTTTTAATTCACTTTAGAAATACAAAAATATATGTAAAGGCAATGTTGGAACTGTATAATTACTTTCATGAGCTGTGGTTTTGTTTCTAATAATACTTACAATGTTATAGTAAAAAAAGACAATTTTCATGTAACGGATGCTACATTGGTTAACTGAATTTCAAGTAAGATTTAAATATAATTTGGTACATACCTTGAAAATGTAACAATCAGTTCAAGAAACTACAATTTTTATGCCATGCTTTAAAACAAAAATGGCTGATATCAGCTGATCAGATTGAATGCTATAGGCTGCCCAACCCACATATTTTGGAATCAGTGTTGGGTACATGAAAAGTACCTACAAGAAAGATGCCTAAAACTTATTTTACCTCTATAAACTTGAGGAAATCAAGGTGGAACCTTAAAATTTAATGTGTTTTAAACTATTTGTAGTATGAAATAATACTTGTTTCTAAATTTTATATTTTTAACTACAATTCCCACTTTTCGTGGAATGACTGTAATACTACTCGTATTATTCTTACCTGAGAAAATATGTCTTGTGTATTGACTGTAGCTTTCACACTCTTTTTGTGTCTCTGGCTTTCAGTGTGATTACCAAGTCACTTCTCTTTGCAGCTAACACCATATTACATGATTTACGTTTGGCTTTTGTGTTATCTTCACTAACTGGTGCTAACCACTTTTTAAAAATGTCTTCCTTTAACCATATTTCAAAGAATAACTGTTTTCTCGATTTTTTCTCTCCTCACGAAATCTCACCCCTGCATTCCCTCTTTTTCTTGGGCGTTGAACAGCCGGATTTCATAGTCACTCATTGTACAGTAAGAACTTACACAATTAACTTCGGTAGCTACTACTATAAAATTTTACACGTTTGATGCACGGCAGCAGATCACAGTCACTTATGCAATGCAACGCGGCAATACCATTACAGAATACATCTACTGCTACTCGCACTTGCACAATGGATAAAGTTCACTAATCAATCATTTCCGCACTGGTAAACAGAGGACTGACATGTAACTGTGAAGACTTAAAACGTTATTGAATCCTGGAGACTTGCACAGACAGAAAATAGCATTGTTAGGCTACGTAAAATTATTTTGAGTTGCAGTTTCATGTCAATGGTTTGTTCAGACAATAAAATTATTCCTTCTCAAAACTGCTAGGCCTATTTGATTGGCCAAAATTCTTGTAAAGGGAGGGGCTACAATTATTCCCACACTGTCAAAATTGTGAAAATTCGAAGCTTGGAAATTAATGCAAAAGCATTTCTGACGAAGGGATACTTTGAGAGTAAAAATAAAATTAAATTATGGTTTATTTAACGACGCTCGCAACTGCAGAGGTTATATCAGAGTGCCGGTATGCCGGAATTTTGTCCCGCAGGAGTTCTTTTACGTGCCAGTAAATCTACTGACATGAGCCTGTCGCATTTAAACACTTAAATGCCATCGATCTAGGCCGGGATCGAACCCGCAACCTCGAGCACAGAAGGCCAGCGCTATCCCGACTACGCTAACTAGGCCGACACTTTGAGAGTAAAGGCTGATTCACAATAAACGGGAACGGAAACGACAAAGAGAACGAGAACGGAAATAATGTTAAAATAAATTTATTTAAATATGAGCATTCACAATAGTTAACTGTGAATGTTCACATTTAAATACAGTTATTTTAACAATTAACTATTGTGAATGCTCACATTTAAATACATTTATTTTAACATTTCCGTTCTCGTTTCCGTCCCCGGTTTATTGTGAACTAGCCTTAATTCGGCACGTTTTATGGCACCTCTGCGTGCTTGTTTAAGGAAACAGGACTCAGAAAATTATCTGCGAAACTTTTAAGAAGTCCGACCGGTGACCTGTAACACATCGAACCTAGGCCGGGATCGAACCCAGGATTTAACTGTATTCATGACTGTGTGGGATAATCCAGCGGCTGTGCTATTGTTCACTATCGTTGTTAGGGGAGGTGTGTAGCGCGCTTGCTTACGAGTAATTCGGCACATTTTATAGCACCTCTGCGTGCTTGTTTAAGGAATCAGATAGGCCTACTTAGAAAATTATCTGCGAAACTTTTAAGAAGCCCGGCCATGACCTGTAATACTTGCGTCCTTATTACGATTCAATGAAGGTTTGTTAGAAACAATCTACAAAGATACAAAAAAAAAAAAAAAAAAAAAAAAAACAAGAGATTTCAGGGGAGGGGAATCATACGTAGAAGTCCTGCCACTGTCACTGCGACGGGATTAGCCATTCCAGGCAAGCGATACAACACGTGGTGCACTACCAGTACTACTGCAAACTGTTGTGCGAATTGACTATCCGTTATAAATGCAGGAAGGTGCAAATACTCGGAATGCATATTATTGATTACAATTATAGACTGTATGACTTGAGGCTTTCTCGGCGTTTGATGTAGAATAACTCTTCTCAGGTACTGAGCCAGGTGAGTTGGAGATTTGCTTCCAAGCTTTCGATGGCTAGCTCTGCCATCTTCTTCAGGGAATGAAGTGATGTGGGACTTGAACTGAAAGAGAAGTGGGAGGAGAAATTTAAAAGGTACCCAAAACGCGTCCTTGCAAGGGGTTCGGGGCTGAAAGAAACTAAATATGTGAGCTCCAAGCCTGTTGGCCACCTGTCTCACTCCGGGTTACGCTGCTCCACTGAAGGAGCTCTAGAAAATTTTGAAGGGGAAAAACCGAAAATGGACGTAACCTCTTAGGTACCACATACGCGAGGGGACGGAAATGTGATCAAATTGATCAATTCATCATGGGACGGAACGAGGAAAAATGACTGGTGTAAATCTGCACATTGAAAGGAACTGCGTCATTTCGCAGTGCAGGAGGAGTCGATAAGACTCGTTTGTTTGCCGCTAGAATGGCAGGATTAATCTTGCATATTGAAAGGAGCTTTACCTTTTCGCAATGCAAGTGGAGTCGAAAAGACTCAGTCGTCTGTTGTTCGATGACAAGGCAGGTGAAGACCGTCAGAAGAGACGCCGTGAATTCTAAATCTGCAAATTGAAAGGTTCCCTGTCCTTTCGCAATGCGACTATACGAGTGACCTCGCTCGTGTAACAGGTACAGTAATTTAAAGATTCTGAACTAGGGCATTTACGTCGTTTGTTAGAAACAGGGGGAATTATGGGGAAGGGCATATAGGTCCGTGGCCCATTTCTCTTAGGGCTCATCCTGACATTTGTCTTAATGCCTTAGGAAAACCACGGAAATACCTTAGGCAGGAGTTGTCTCAATATAAGAGACTAGCCAATTGGCGTTTAGGTAGGAGGTCGATTGATTTATGACTGAGTCTTGTTGAATTGTCTCAAAATAGAGACCAGCCATTTGGCTCTATGGTGACTCAATTAAGATGAGATAGGGGGGAGGGCATAGATATTAATTAAATTTAGACTACTTGTCGAGGTCATGGGGATATGAATGCAGGTCCGTGGCTCATTTTTTTAGGGCTCATCCCGACATTTGTCTTAGCGCCTTAGGAAAACCACGGAAAAACCTTAGGCAGGACGAGTTGCCTCAATTTCAGAGACTAGCTACTTGGCTCTTATGTAGAATGACTCCATGAATCAATGGACATATACTAGCCAATTGGCTCTATGATATTTCCATCGATCAACAAGTGGGGATATTGTTAGGGAGTGATTTTGTTTAGTCCAGTTAAGACAAGGTCGTTTCAAAGCGGTTCCATTATCCAAGGAATGTCATAGAGTTGAGACGTCACTACCAAAACCTGGGAGTTACGCCAGCTTCCCTGTCCTCCTGTCTCAAGAGTATAGCTAGTGGACCTGCCGTAACCTAGGATCATACCGGCCGAGGCCAGATATGAGCGGGTTGGGGTTAGCACGAGCTTCTGCATACAGGTTCCTAGCCAGTCGAGCAATGAACTCGTCTATGGTTAGCAAATCTAGTTCATCATGGAACTTCCTTCTCGAGGCGACTTGGGGGAGATGAGTAATGATTCGAATCACCTGGTTCTGAATAAATTGGAGTTTACGGAGATGGAACACTGCCGCAAACCCCCATGCGGGTGTGGCACAAGTAATGACAGAGCGAATGAGGGCCTTATACCGACCATGTCTAGCCGGTATATATGCAATAGTAGGGCTTCCCACTGCGGGCCAATCAGGAGCTAGTTCCTAGTCCCAACCGCCAGGCACATTCTGATTGGTGGAAGCGGTGGCCAATCAGGAGCTAGTTACTGGTCCCGACTGTCTGTGTGTGCTGGTGGTCGAAGCGTATTGATGGCAGGTTTCCATGCTGTACTCAGTTGTAGACCCCCGTCTCTGTTGAAATTATTGCCATCTAGCTGGATTTCGATGGCTTCCTTGATAACCAAGTCCCAGTAACCTGATGTCTTGTCCAAGATGGTGGTGGCGCCAAAATCTATCTTGTGACCTGTTTCTAGGCTGTGTTGGGATACTGCAGACTTATCGAGGTAATACAGTCTTATGCTGCGTTGATGTTCCTTGCAGCATTCCATAATGGTGCGTCCCGTCTGCCCGATGTAGCATTTCCCACACTCACCAAGTATTTTGTAGACATCAGGTGTCGTAAGACCAAGGTCGTCCTTAACTGGTCTCAGCAAGTTCTGGATCTTTGTGGGCGGGTTATGGATGGTCTTAATCCCGTGTTTTCTTAGCAGTCTGCCAATCTTGCCTGAGATGGGACCATAGAATGGGATGTATGCCATGCCCTTTGTCTCCTCTTGTTCCTCGGCAGGTGGTTTGTCCGAAAAGACCCTTCTGAGGGCCAAGCCGATTTCCCTGTTGCCGAAGTTCTGTTGGTACGTCTTACGTAGGTGACAGATCTCTTAAGGGAGACTCTCTTTGTCCGAAATCCCTCTCGCCCTGTGCAAAAGAGTCGACAGGACCGTTCGTTTCTGTGCCGGGTAGTGATGGCTGCGTCCATTCAGGTATACTGTAGGTCGGTATGTGTAGGTTTGCTGTATACACTGTGACCCAGTGTGCAGTGCATGTAATTCATACATCCTTTCTTTTAAATGCAGTTTTCCATAAGTTGACTTTTTTTTCAAACTTAGGTGCATTTTTCTCTGAAACTACTGAATCAATTTACATGACATTTTTACAGTGCTTTCTGCAGCCTGCGTTCTACATAGTAGACCTAAGGGTTTAAGAATCTCACACACATAACACGAGAAAAAAAATATATATGCACTGAAAAAAATTTGAAAGAAAAAAAAAACATGTTAAACAAGGTTTAATATTTTTTCTGTTTCACTAGGGGTGAAGTATTTAACTAAATTTTTCTTTAGAATTTACAACATACATCCCTAGATAATTAAAAAAAATATAAGGTAGCCTATATGAGTGAATATTGTAGCAAGTAATGTGCATCTGAAGAATGAGGTACATTTAGCAAAGTGGGAAAACAGGTTATCAGTTAAGAACTTTCTTTTGCACTTGGATACGAAACTATAGAACTGAATTCAGAATGATTGATTGTATAAGCATGGAAATTTTTATTCCACTCTGAGCACTGAAAGCCTAAAAATACTGAATTAAACTTTTGTACTGAAATTTTTTAATCGCACAAGCTTCACCACCCACTCCCCTTAAAGTCTTTATCTTATATGACACTAAAGCATCATAAAAATCCAACGAGAAAAATTAAGCAAAATATTTTATATAGTTTAAGAGTTTTACAATTACGGAATTATTAAAGTTTGTATCCATACTTGTTAGAAGAAAATTTCAAAACGTATTTAATCATGTTTGGAATGAATATTATGACTGGATCTTCTCCATTTGATGTACTGTCTGGTACACAAACGAAAGTAAATACCAGTATTCGAGACTGGTGATCTATCTTGTGTACTAATACAGACTATAATGGCAGTAACTTGTATAAATGCTTATGGAATGAAATCAATTAAACTTGCACTTACATACTTGGAGCTGCAAAAACAAAATACATAAAAACTGACGAAATAGACTTACGAGTTTCTTTATTATCTATTAAAAGGCATAGTCCACACCTGTGGAGTAACGGTCAGCGCATCTGGCCGCGAAACCAGGTGGCCCGGGTTCGATTCCTGGTTGGGGCAAGTTACCTGGTTGAGGTTTTTTCCGGGGTTTTCCCTCAACCCAATATGAGCAAATGCTGGGTAACTTTCGGTGCTGGACCCCGGACTCATTTCACCGGCATTATCACCTTCATCTCATTCAGACGCTAAATAACCAAAGATGTTGATAAAGCATCGTAACATAACCTACTAAAAAAAATTAAAAGGCATAGCAGACTTGCTCTAAACCAATCTGCAAGAATTTTTGTAATATTAACTTTATTTCAAATCGAGCTCAGCAATTGTTGTTTCCACAACTCCTGTTTTTTTCCTGTGCATAAATATATATACATATATGTCTGACAGTGATTTTCAAACACCAACTAAAAACAACCCAAACAAGAGGTAAAATTATAAAGGTATTACAAAGACAGAACTTGGTCCTAAATTACGACGATAAGGAAGAAGAAAATTATCAGTGTGGAAGGATATAATTCATATTTATATCAACAGTCAAGATGGAGGAACAGGTTCAATTTTGATTTTGGTATTATCGTGTTGCTAACATCAGTGACAGGTGGTGAGCTTTGAGTTTAGCACAAAGAATGCCTACAGACCTTTAAGTTCTCCACTATCAATCACATTGTTTTCCAATGATCAAAATTTAATTATTGTATATTGCTGACAATTTCTTTTCAACTTGCCTGTTGCCCATGATACTGATCCAGGAATAACATGAATCCTTTCTGGCAGTAGCAGTAGTAACTCAAATGCGAAACTGCAACTGTAAGCCTTGCCTTCCAACATGGTTTTAATGCTAATCTGGCATTGACGATGACTGGTAGAAGCCACTATCAATGGTGAGGTTTAATTCATCACTAATTCTACTTCATTTTCTAATTAGATATTGTTAAAAAAAATTGTGCATTTAAATTATTATACCAATATCATCATAGGGCTAACTAAATTAAGTTAAAGAATAATAACATTTACATTATGGTACCAGTACCATTAAAAATATTATTAACAGTATGTTGTTATCATGTACCAATACTTTTACTACAGTAACTTTCTTTTTATTAAACTGTTATGGTTTTCATTCTTGACTGTATTTTATAAAAAACACAATATTTACTTCTTTTTTATTTCAAATTTTTCCCTAATTTTTTTTCGACTTGCCCTCATGAGTGGGACTTTTATGATTGAAACTTCAGTATCCTGCTGCATAAGACACTGATGTCTGATCTGCATTATTTCATGATCAAATAAAACCGAGATGGAATAATTTTACAAATATAATATATATATATATATATATATATATATATATATATATATATATATATATATATATATATACACATATATACCGGGTGTTTCATACCACCCGTATCAGCTTTTTTCTCGAGAACTAGCAGCTGGCTATGGACTGGAAGGTCCGGGGTTTGATCCTGAGTAATGACGGGATCTTTTCTCGTTGCTGAATTTTCAGAACATCCTCGAGGCTCCATGCCCCCCAGGTGCCTTCATGGCATGTAAAGGGGATATCTTTACCTTTTACCTTTACTATATTATGATACTGGTTGTTCACAAAAAAAATTGTGATAACCAAAACTTATGTAAAGAATCGATTGGTGGTAGTGCCATTTCCCATAACAAACAGGAAGTAGGGGTACCTGTGATCATCTTTGAAATTTGAAATGGGAACATGGGTCAATGAAGGTACCATGGGAAACCACTTTTAAAAAGAAACAACTTTTACTTAAACTATTTTTCTCTAACTTTTATTGTTTACTCACAAAGCAACAAAAATGCTATTTTCTGAGAAATGTTATAGGGTATGTTGTTTATGTACACTTAATGGCAAAAAGAATGAGCCGTTGACAATTTCTAAGTTCCAGAGACATAACATAGCGCATGCTCGTCTCTTGTCAAGTTCACCAGGTAACACATAATTAAATCATTTAAATTTGCTGTATTTTGTTTAACAGACTAAAATATGTTATAAAATCGAATGAAGGGTTGATTCTAGATACACCAGGGCCTCTGAAGAGTGAAATAATAATAAAATTGATAAATACAAAATCAACCAAATACTTGTTTCACATCCTAAAAAATCGGACGCATATCGAACATAAATGATTAAATAAGCAAAAACAAACAATTTAATATATTAATAAAAAATATGAACAGGAAAACTACGTATTATGCCGAAACGATATTAACAGTCTGAGTAGCGTAAGTCGTTACGGCATTGGGCTATTGAACAAGTTAAGAGTAGTAACTCAAGATTCGAATCTCCCACACTCTCTTTTCTCTTAATTGCAAATTTTCCATCATACACGTCATGTGGCGACACCTCTTAGAATATGCCCAAACCCTAATAAATAATAAACCTCCCTCTCTCTTCCAAGCAATAACTCCTGTCTTAATAAAACGTTCTGTCTCATCATTACGCTTGAAGATGGCAAAGAGACAGTAGAGAGCGTGGCATATGGTGTCATCGACCTGTGAGGAGAGAACATTTGACAATGGAGGATGCTGTGGACGGTCTAGAGTATGCTACTCTCCGACAGGACTTCAATTGGAGAAATGTCATTTTCTCCGATGAGGTAAATAGCAACGATGGTCCTGCTCTAGTTTATCGTATAGTTGGCCACCAATACAATGAACGCTTCGTGGGACGACTTAACAGGTCGGGTCGCGTGAGCGTCGCGTGTTGGGGTGGATGTCATACGATGGAGTAGGACCTCTCGAACGCATCCACTGTCGGTTTACGGCAGAAGTCTACGAACACATTTTGGCAAATGTAATGATCCCTTCCGCCCGAGAACGATACCAAGAAGGAACACTTTTCTTCCAGCAGGATAATCACCTGGTACACACTGCCAACCGGATTCAAAGATGGTTTACGAGGAAGCCTGATGTCGACCTGGTTGACTGGCCTCCAAAATCACCAGATATGAATCCTGTTGAAAATTTGTTGGCTAATCACCTGGTACACACTGTCAACTGGATTCAAAGATGGTTTACGAGGAGGCCTGATGTCGACCTGGTTGACTGGCCTCCAAAATCACCAGATATGAATCCAATTGAAAATTTGTAGGCTAATCACCTGGTTCACACTGCCAACCGGATTCAAAGATGGTTTACGAGGAGGCCTGATGTCGACCTGGTCGACTGGCTTCCAAAATCACCAGATATGAATCCGATTGAAAATTTGTTGGCTAATCGCCTGGTACACACTGCCAACCGGATTCAAAGATGGTTTACGAGGAGGCCTGATGTCGACCTGGTTGACTAGCCTCTAAAATCACCAGATATGAATGCAATTGAAAATTTGTTGGCTAATCACCTGGTACACACTGCCAACCGGATTCAAAGATGGTTTACGAGGCGGCCTGATGTCGACCTGGTTGACTAGCCTCCAAAATCACCAGATATGAATGCAATTGAAAATTTGTTGGCTAATCACCTGGTACACACTGCCAACCGGATTCAAAGATGATTTACGAGGAGGCCTGATGTCGACCTGGTCGACTGGCTTCCAAAATCACCAGATATGAATCCGATTGAAAATTTGTTGGCTTATCACCTGGTACACACTGCCAACCGGATTCAAAGACGGTTTACGAGGAGGCCTGATGTCGATCTGGTCGACTGGCTTCCAAAATCACCAGATATGAATCCGATTGAAAATTTGTTGGCTATAGTCAAACGGATCCTACGTTCTAATTGGGCAGAACAACCACCTGTTCGGACAGCTGATGAATTTTGGGACAGAGTTCTAGATGCGTGGGAAGAGGTGGCCATGAATTTAGACCTATTCCATAATCTTGTGGACTCCATGCCGCGCAGAATGAGGGCAGTTGTTGATGCAGGTGGTTTGTGGACGAGATATTAGTCCCCACCACAGGCCTTTTTTTTTTTTGTTAATATATTAACAAATTGTTTGTTTCTTGTTTATTTAATAATTTATTTATGTTTGATATGCGTTTGATTTTTTAGGATGTGAAACAAGTATTTTTTTATTTATACAGACCAGGTCTCGCCTATTAATAGCTAACAGGTGAAGGGCAATAATATTTTTACAAGGCAGGCATAACTAAGTTTATGAACAAATGCCATTTCATATTTTAAACTAATAAATTAATTAAAAACTAAAAAAATAATAATTTTGCCGAAGCGGGAGGCAAACTCACAACCGCTGGTACGAAAGTCAGACATCTTACCACTGGGCCACACATAGCTCGTAACGTTGACTACATTGTAGACCAGGGGTCGTCAGCACAGAGCATGCTGGGGCTAGCATCTCTTACCCGCTGAAAACACAGCGCACCATAGTGCACTGTGTAGCTGCTAGTGGGTATGCTCTCTATCTCTCCCTGCTGCACGACAGTGTACATGGGACGGCACTGCGTACCCGTTGCACATTTCAGCAAGTGCTGACGACCACTGTTGTAGACGGACGACTTTCAATGAAGAGACACCACAGCAATGTCTTTCAGTGTGTTACGTTTACACGAGTGAACTGCGCGATAGAACTTAGCATTTCTATCGACCAAGAGTCGGCCCATTCTTTTTGCCGTTAAAAGTGTATGTACACTCTTCATAGTAAGTGTTCAAAATGTCCGCCAACCTGTGCTAAACAGTAAAAGTGTATGTACACTCTTCATACCGTGCATTTTTTTAAAGCGCTTCATACCTTTGCTGCAGCAAAATGAGGGTCGAAAAAAAGCGTAAGTAGGTCAAATGACTGCAAAATGGTGGACAATTACTATTGGCTTCTATTTCTGCCGTAATAAATTTAACCCTAAAAGAACCAAACATGTTAAATAATTTCGACTTCTATGATAATGACATGGAATTATTATTACTAGACGATTTTGACAATAATAAACGTTGCAAAAGACCAAAACACACATTCCGCCATGATGGATCGTGCAGCAAACTCGTAAAGCGAAGTTTTGATTTGCTGCGCGCTTGCTACAGCGCTGCTGCAGCGACGGTGAAGCAAATGTAATAAAAGAACGGTCTTGCTGCAGCGCTTTACGTCTTGCTTTAAAAAAAAATCACGGATAGTAAGTCCGCCAACCTGTGCTAAACAATGTTCTGATCTCTTCCTAACATCCGTGATTGCATGGAGAACTTCAGCATAGCTGAGAGACCCACAGGATTCTCTCATTTCTCTAGTTGTTGGACGCATTTGGTAGATCATATCTTTAATTCTCCCCCACAAGGACTGCCCGTGACTCAGGATTGCACCATAATACAGTGTTTAGAATTCTGAAAGACAACAAATTTCATTCAAACCATATTCATCTCCAAAAGAAACTTGGGGAACATGACTTCCAAACTCATGTTCAGTTCTGCAACTGGTTTCTAAACACGAACCGTGATGTGAACTGACAAGACAACTTTCAAAAGTAATAGTCAGGTGAATCTCTACAATGCCCATTACTGATCTCCGATTAATCCACACTGGCTATGTGAAGTGGATTACCAACACATGGGGAGCCTCAACACATGGTGTGGCCTCCTCGGACACCGAGTCATACAACCATACATTTTTGAGGAGAACTTGAATGGTAGAACGTACGCTTTCTCCGAAACATTTTGCACCAGTTGCTTCATGATGTTCCCCTTGCGCTTCAGTTAACGATGTGGCTTCAACAAGGCGGCTGTCCGGCTCACTTTTCACGTGGGGCTCGGCGAGTTATTAACCGGTTATTTCCCCTACGGTGGATTGGACGCGGAGGACCAGTAGCTTGGCCAGTTCGATCCCCGCACTTCGCTCCAAATGACTTCTTTTTGTGGGGGAGAATTAAAGACATGTTCTACCAGGTAGAGAAGACATTAAACAAAGAATTAGAGAAGCCTGTGGAGCTCTCAGCAAGTTCTCCGTGCAATCATGGATGTTGAAAAGAGATGAGAACATTGTTTAGCACAGGGTGACGGACATTTTGAACACTTACTATGAAGAGTGCACGGACATAAACAAAATACATTTCTCAGAAGAGACTATTTTTGTTGCTTTGTGAGTAAACAATAAAAGTTAGAGAAAAATTGTTTGAGTAAAATTTGTTTCTTTTTAAAAGTAGTTTCCAATGGCACCTTCATTGACCCATGTTCCCATTTGAAATTTCGAAGTTGATCACAGGTACCCCTACTTCCGGTTTGTTATGGGAAATGGCACTACCGCCAATCGATTCTTTACATAGGTTTTGGTTATCAAAAAATTTTTTATGAACAACCAGTATCATATAGTTTTCGAGAAAAAAGGCTGATACGGGTGGTCTGAAACACCTGGTATAGACCTAAAGTATGTTTTATACACTACCTTTTCACAAGCCCACTAAAAAAACATTCCACACAAAATTATCAGTTATATTCTCCACAGTTGTGATTATATTCGATACAGAGATGTTGAAATACGTATCACAGTGCTGCCAATACATGCAAGGATAAATGAGCAAGTTTTCGTAAGGTCTAGTTAGGTTTGGTTTGTTCAGGCTTTTGGTATGCCTTGCAGATGCGCTTTTTGGTAGAGAGGTAAACACTTCGATAAGATTTATCCTGTCTGAATAATAGTGATAAGAAGGAGTGCATCATCATGGTGGTACAATTGCAGTACATGATCATTGTATGTGAAAATGTCTGATAGTATAGGCGAAGTTATGGGGAGGCATGGGGGACACTGCCCTCCAAACTTGTTTGACCTCTTTTTTTCTATTAACATTATAAAATATTGAATTCAAAAGATTTTTTTTGTATTAAATTTCTGTGCTTAAATTGAAGAATTAATGTCTTCAGATCATGTGTCTGGGCTACAATATTTATTTTAAATTTATGAATGTATAAGAATTCCTATACCTCATTTAAGGAATGGAAGCACTGTAATTTTTCTTTTGTAACAGCCTGTACCCATGTGTTAGAAATCTGCAGGTGTACAGGTCCCCACTTGGAGATGTATGAATAACATACTGCACAACAATGAAGAAAAAAGAAAAGTGATCCCGATATAATGTGTAAACTTAAAGATGATATTAAATAAAATACCGATATGAATAATTTCAACGAATAATTGTTCTGTGGCCGGGTATCGATCCCGGGACCCTTCGCTTAGCGCGCGAACTCCCTACCGACTGAGTTACCCCAGGAACTATACACGACACCGTCACAATTTTTCCTTTATATCCACACGACTCAAATGAGCTGACAAGACGCCAGAACTCAACTATGACTGCTCACAAATGCTGTGTGACTTAAACTGTGGCTTTCTGTTAACGTACCTCCAGTAACGAATGTATTATGCAAATCTGGCTTTCAGGTAGTAGCTCCCTGTAAAGCAGGTTTGAATAATTTCAAGGAAAAATGTTCCGGGGCCAGGTATGATCCTGGGACCCTTCACTTAGCGCGCGAACGCTGTACCGACTGAGCTACCCCAGGAACTATATACGACACCGTCACAATTTTTCCTTTATATCCACACAACTCAAATGAGCTGACAAGACGCCAGAACTCAACATCATACAGCATTTGTGGGTGTAGCATAGACCAGCCTTTTATGGCGCACCTTGGGCAATGACTGGGTAAATTCGTCTACACAACAGGCTTCATATGGGTGAATGACGAACAGTCAAATAACCGCAATTAGAAAAAAAAGAACATTGGAGGGGAGATAGTGAACGCCATTTTACAGGTGTCTTCTTCTCAAATGTATAATTTTTTCATTGTCAAAATAACAGGCAGAAAGGCTCTGATCGGCCAGATCTGTAGGTACAAGCAACTAGCCAATCAACTGTAATGGTGGCGGCGGCAGCACCTTCTTGAGAAAGAAACCGCGAAGTCATATGGTAGAAAGTGAACGATTTTCAGAAATTTCTTGAAGTTATGGTGAAGGGAAAATTATTGGTTCTGTCAATTAGACACCAGTCCATTCATACACTTGGTGTCAATTATTATGTAATTTGAAGCATCTTCACTCGCCACACTTTCAGTATGAATGGCCTCTTCCAAATTCTTTAGTCTCAAATTTGGTGTTGTAGGAATTTCAGATAGTGTAGGCCTACCTGAACATGCAGCAGCAGCAGCAGCAGCATGGTCTGGAGACAAATTAGACCTAGATGTTACACTTGGCTCATCTTGTAGTGCAATGCTTTTCTTCTTTGCCCATCTTGCAGAAATTTTCTGCTTATTCCTCTCTCTTGTAGCTTTTCCGTTGTGCTTAGTATCTTAGTGTATGTTTCTTGGACCTAGCCATATTACAGAAAACTAAAACTAACCCTTAACCACCCAGGTCTAAATTATGTCACACACTCACCCAGACATGGTCACAGAGACCGCTGAAAAGAAAATTATATATAAAAATAACAAAACAGCACAGACTACTGAAAATTATTCCAGATATATTTCAATATGTCTGAAACAAGATTATCACATTGAAATTATTTAAATGAATTATATCAATATACTATTTTGATAAAATTTAAGGCTGTCATAAATGTTGTTAAAATTAAAGGGATTTTCAAAATGATCAATTCTATGAATTTTTTCTTGCACTTTTACACATTTTTCGATGTTAATCTTCAGATTAGACCCTGCATAGTACATAATTGGTCTTTATTTTAACAAGAACGTACTTTTGTTATAAAACTACAAATTCTAAAAAGTAATAATTTTTTTTTTAGGATACACTGAAACATTGCAAGTTACCCTGTACAAATAATTATTTAGGATCTTCTTTTCACTTTCTTCAATTTTTCCTTACTGTGTGCCATTGCAGTTACGGTTTGTATCTTCTTTTTAGTGGGTTATTTTACGACGCTGTATCAACATCTCAGGTTATTTAGCATCTGAATGAAGTGAAGGTGATAATGCCGGTGAAATGAGTCCAGGGTACAGCACCAATAGTTACCCAGCATGTGCTCATATTGGGTTGAGGGAAATCCCTGGAAAAAAAAACCTCAACCAGGTAACTTGTCCCGACCAGAATTCGAACCCGGGCCACCTTGTTTCACGGCCAGACGTACTAGCCGTTACTCCACAGGTGTGGACACGGCATGTCCTTACTCTACACTCCAAACAGAGAGCTTTCCTGCAACAATGACAAATGTATGCTGTTTTCCATTGCTTCTACAGATGTAGAAATTTTTCTGTTTCCCAAGTTCCTCTTCAAATGATGGCACAGCCTCTTCAGCTCCAAAGAGTCTTCTGATGGGACTCGGGTTTCAAAAGTAATGAACTTGTTGTTTCTAATAATGCATATCGGGTGTAACGAGTACGTTTGCAAGATTCTTCATGAAAACCATTCTGGAAATTGGTTCGTTATCATTGTAGAAACTGTACATGATAAATGCACTAATTGCACTAATCTCAAGAATTCTAAAAATAATATGGCCATAGGCCAGCGTCTGGTTCGATGACCACAGCTATTTTGTGCACACTTCTCATGTAGGGAATCGATGCCACCATTAGTCAAATTATAATATGCAATAATTTCTGATTTATCACTTACATTAACAAAAGATTTGAGTGATGTATAGAGGATACCAGAACGACAATTCTATTCTTTCTTGGAACGTGAGACACAGTGGTCACATTATTCGCGAACCCGAAGATCATCAGCAGGGAACGGATTTATATGGACTAAAAATATATGAAATATGTAAATATATATGTAGTTATTTTTACCAAAATATGGAATTAAATATGGATTTTTACCAAAATATGGAATTAAATATGGACTTAAAATTATAAAAAAATGACTATGTACGTTAAATATTGGTACATTTTAATCAAACTAAACAAAAAATATAATGGACGTACCTTATCTTCCAATGTAGTTTCAACAAAACACAATTTTTATTGTCTGTTACCATAACAATAGGTTACAAACATTTCTTTCAAGTGCTGAAAAGTGAATCTTCTTCTATTGTCTCTGAGGATAGATTTATACTGACTAAAAGAGCGTTCGACGTCACAAGAAGTAACTGGTACATAATTCAATTTCACAATGTCTGCTGGGGATAAGTCCAAGTTAATCTTCACTGTTGATTCACCACTCATCACAGCAACAACCTTTTGTAGTTCTTCATATCCAGGGTTTTTTGAAAGTACAGTGTCCACCTTAGCTCTTACTGCATCTGCAACTTTACCTCTACCACGATTCAGTTGTTCCACAGTACTATTTATAATTTCAAAACTTTCAGATAGTGAAAGGTGCCTATTTTGGAGACTTTTGAGCGTTTTTATGAAAATGTATGCTGAATGTGAGCTAAGTCATTCTTCACACTTATGTCACAGGTAACTGTTTTCGCAGTATCAATTGAGACTGCATCTTCAGAGTCCAATGCCAGGAGAACATTGTTAATAGAGTCTATATGTTCGGCATAATATTCAACTGCTTCTAGCCATGTACCCCATCTAGTTAAAATTGGCTTTGGTGGCAATGGAATTTCAGGGTACATTTCTTTCAACACGTTAACTCTACTGGGAGCTTTGAGAAATACTTTTTTCACTGATGAAATCAACAAATCTACTTTAGGGAAATTGTCTCTGACCACTTCTGCCACACGATGAAATGCATGCGCCACACAAGTAAAATGAGTCAATTTAGGATATACAACAGATAATGCTTGTCCAGCTTTGACCATATAAGGGGCAGCATCGCTAATAAAGAATAACACATTATCGTACATAATACCCTTTGGCCACAGGATACCCATAGCTTCGTTGAACAGTTTAACTATAGTTTTGTTATTGCACTTTTCTAGAACATCACAATGTAAAAGAATTCGTTCAGAATATTGTTCACTTAACAAACCGATAACTACATTACCAACAAGTCTACCTTCTTTGTCGGGAGTCTCATCAATGGAAACCCAAATTGAACTATCTTTAATTTCATCTCTTATCTTCTGTATTGTCTCATCGTAGATGGATGGAGCATACATCTTCCTAAGTGTTGACTCATCCGGGATTGTATGTTGAGTATATTTTTCAAGGAATTCCCTGAAGACCTTATTCTTTAGTTTGTAGAGAGGAATATCAGCAGAGATGAGAGAACGGCACAGGTCGATGTTAAACTCAGATCTTACATTCGATGTTGTTGGTTGTGTTAAAAACAATTGTCTCTGCTTGGAATTTAGTTGTTTGTTGGCCTGATGTTTACTAGTTGTAATGTGTTGTTGCACCAGGAACTTTTGTGTAGATGATACTGCACACTGACACAAATTACAAAATAATATTTTATTGTCAGTTGATAAACCATCTTCTTTAAATTCTGAAATGTAACTTGTTAGTTTTGATTTTAAATTGACTGAATGACGTACTTTTGGCATATTTACCGTCTTTATAGTATGATTTACAAAACTGAACCTATGTGTACTCTGACTGGCATTTAACTGTTGAGCTGCACAACTGAAGTCTGTTAAAAATTTTAAATTAAATTAATACAGTTTTGTAACTTACTTTCCCATTGTTGATAGGACTGCTAATTTTCAAATAACTCTGATGTTAAAGGGATTACTGAACATGTGTTTAAATCTCTATTGTTGAAATGTATTTTTAAAAGTTAATGGAATTTTGTTTTGTTTTATTGTTAAACCTAATATAATATGGACTGTTTTATATGAAATATGGAAAATATATGGAAATTAACGAAAATATGTACTAAACTCTAAAATATGGAAAATAAAAGTAGGATTTTTCAACCCTACACATTGTGAAACATAAAGATAATGCAAAATATAAATTATATTAGCTTTATAAGTAAATATGTATTTACATATAAATCCTTTCCCTGATCATCAGTCATATTTTGCTCATCGTTCTCACCATCATCACTCAGCTCTAACTCAGATTCTGACTCATGTTCGCTTTCTATCGCGACATATTCGGTGCAATCGAGATCAGAAATACTTCCTTCATTGTCCTCATACCATAGTGATATACTACTGTTTAAATTAGGAGCATTCACAATCACTGCGTTGGAAGGGCCAGGTTTGTTATTCATGATCTTAGGATTTTCACATTCACATTATACGAAGGAGAAGGCTTGCTAGTCATAGTGAGTACCCAGGCATGGTCTGCCAGACCGCCCCACAGTGGTCTAGAATGCAAATTTAGCGGGACATATTAATAACTTTTCAGCTACATAACAGATTTTTATGAAATTTTACACAGTAGTTACAGGTAGCATATATGTTTTGTATGCAAGCTCTCGTTACGTTGGTATAAGGGGAACTACCCTTTATAGGGGGGGCGCAATTAAACAAAATTAGTAACTTTTCTCCTATTTGATAGATTTGTATGAAATTTTACAAAACAGTTACAAAGAACATATATGTTTTGTATACAAGCTCTGATTACGTTGGTATAAGGAGAACTACCCCTTATAGGGGGCACAATTAGACAAACTTAGTAACTTTTCTCCTATTTAACAGATTTTTATGAAATTTTACACAGCAGTTACAGGTAGCATATATGTTTTGTATACAAGCTCTCGTTACGTTGGTATAAGGGGAACCACCCCTTATAGGGGGGGGGGCAATTAGACAAAATTAGTAACTTTTCTCCTATTTAACAGATTTTTATGAAATTTTACAAAGCAGTTAGAAGTAGCATATATGTTTTGTATACAAGCTCTGATTACGTTCGTATAAGAGGAACTACCCCTTATAGGGGGCGCAATAAGACAAAATTAGTAACTTTTCTCCTATTTAACAGATTTTTATGAAATTTTACAAAGTAGTTACAGATAGCATGTATGTTTTGTATACAAGCTCTCGTTACGTTGGTATAAGGGGAACTACCCTTTATAGGGGGGCGCAATTAAACAAAATTAGTAACTTTTCTCCTATTTGATAGATTTGTATGAAATTTTACAAAACAGTTACAAAGAACATATATGTTTTGTATACAAGCTCTGATTACGTTGG
This sequence comes from Periplaneta americana, assembly GCF_040183065.1. Taxonomy (NCBI): domain Eukaryota; kingdom Metazoa; phylum Arthropoda; class Insecta; order Blattodea; family Blattidae; genus Periplaneta; species Periplaneta americana. The sequence continues at coordinate 28,477,350 of NC_091130.1, forward strand.
TATAAGGAGAACTACCCCTTATAGGGGGCACAATTAGACAAACTTAGTAACTTCTCTCCTATTTAACAGATTTTTATGAAATTTTACAAAGTAGTTACAGGTAGCATGTATGTTTTGTGTTACAGGTAGCATGTATGTTTTGTATACAAGCTCTCATTACGTTGGTCAAAGTGTAACTACCCCTTATAGGGGGGCGCAATTAGACAAAATTATTAACTTTTGTCCTATCTAACAGATTTTATGAAATTTTATACAGTAGTTACACTTAGTACATTTGTTTTGTGTACAAACTCTGTTTACGTTGGTATGAGCAGAAGTGTCCCTTACAGGGGGATGCATGTAGACAAAATCTTATGGGGGGGGAAAATGTAACATTTTAGGTACTATTGCACCTTTTGGACACTCGGGAAGCTTATTTGGTACATAATTAACAAGCTGTCATCTTGAATTCCCTGAATTATACTGCAGAAGCAGATTCGGTTCACAGATATTGAAATAACTGCAACCGAGAAAAATTGCACTACTGCACCTCGAAAGAATAGTGCTCATAAATTATTACTTCCGCAAATCTGCGCACCTTAAGGCTAGATTTAAAATAGGGGTAAATAGTGGAGGAAGTGAAAAAAAAATCATTTTGGACGAACCAAAGGGGTTTTTATTTTCTCTACCTTAGCAAAGTCTGCACTCAATGGTTATATTTATATTTTGTCCCGTGTCTATTCATGCTAATTTTACATACTATTATAACATTAAATGTAACACAAACAAACAGTGTTACATACCTAAAGAACTACTTGACACGTTGGTACCAAATATGAATGGAATCGACCACTTACAACAGAGTTACGGCACAAGGAAAACGGCAGACTCGCGGCGCTTGCTGAGTAAGAATGCTGGGTGGCGAAATGTGGCATGTTACCGGCTTCTTATCTCGCTATGCAGCCACCTCCGCTGATTAAGATTATCAATTCATTGTTACTCAGTTATATAGGAAAAATAATTTAAGGGTTTAATTTCATTTTTTTTCATGTCATTTTTCTGCATTTGTCCTCCTAAATATGGATTTTAGACCACTGTGCGCCCGAAATAATATAAATGTAATAAAATACTGCCAGAGGCAGTTACAAACAAATCGCTATAACAAAGGTCTTCGTCAACAACAATAAACAATTACACAGAATCACAGCTGCGCAATTAAATTTTAAATGGAGATATAAGCAGTGTGACCAACCGCAAAGGTCTGAGTGACCATGCCTGGGTGGTTGAGGGCTAACCTAATAAAATTATACTAAAATAATTCCTACAAACCTAATGAAGAACTACTACAAATAATAACGATAAATCACTACAACTTTACACACTATTTTCACTAAATGTTAACGAAAAATAACTTATTTAGCAAACTCGCAAAAATCACTGCATGAAACTCACGTTGCTTTGTTTACAGAGCGTCAGAGCGTGCTTTCCACTTGTAGAAAAGCAGTGTTGCCAACCAGAACACGAGCGAGTCGGCTACAAACTAGAGTTGGGCAACACGATTCTTTTTCAGAAGTCGATTCCAACGATTCAATCATACATTACGAATCGATTCTAACGATTCGTTCACGATTCTTCTCAGTCTGCAATTCCAACTATTCTTTTGAATCGTCAAGGACTTCACGATTCTTCCCAGTCTGCGATTCCAACTATTCTTTTGAATCGTCGCAAGAACTTTCCTTTGCAAACCACATGTAGAACAAAAACGTTCTACATCTCTCGCATAGATGGCATAAGAGGCGAGACATTGGATTGTCTCTTTCTCATTGGCTGGAACCATTCAGCATGACCTCCATTAATCTACAAAATTACCCAAGATAATGTTTCTAAATTATAATTTATCAACTGAACCTTATTACGAAGTACACTGGACGTGTTTCCTGATTAGACGTAGGAGCGTCTGCGCATCCCGACGATTGTCAGGGCACACCTCCAGCCGAATTTCTCTGGTCTGCCTGTCAATCAAGCCTAGGACCCACATGCCTTCTACCAGGCGACCAACGTGGAACTTCCGTCTTCCTATCTTGCACTCGTCCACTTCGACGATATGCCCTTGACCGCCAATTAGAGGTTGATTGGCATATCGGCGATCAAGGCTGTCCATACACACCTCGCGGCAGTATGATGTCCAATCTGCGATGGTGGCATCTGATAAGTCAGGCTCTCCGGGAGTGTGACATTCCTTCCTTATCCTGTCATATGAATCACCCATGGCGAAACAATACAAGAACACTAACACCTTTTTTAACGGCAATCTAATGTCGTAAAAAAAGGTGTTAGTCGTGGCAGCTTGTTCAAATTGCCCTCGTTGACCATGATTTCTTCGGCACCTAAATCTTCCAAATACTTGTCTTGCATTTACCCCAGGGCGTACCGCAAGACGAGTATTACAGAAAGGGCAATCCATTTCTGTGGGCACAAGCCTCTGGTCTCGTATCCACTGAATAGTGCTTTCTTCAGTCGATATGTGAGGCGCCAGATCAGTGAAATTGCAGACGTCCATTCTCGTAGATGACCACAACGGCAATGAAAGGACAATACTATATTGGCGGGAGGGTGACAAGTGCCGGGAAAGTGACAAGTGCCGGGAAAATGACAAGTGCAAGAAAAGTGTATTACTAAATTACAAGAAAATAATATATACAAACACCCAGAAATAAATAAATAGAAATATGTATAATGTCATATAAGTCTATTTACAATATTTAAATATATTTTAACAATAAAACTAGAGAACATGCCGAACTATAGCGAGTGGTTACGACAAGGACAATAAAAGACGAAAGGAAGACACGGCGAGAACGTGTATACGACAAGGAAATGACAAGTGCAAGAAAAGTGTATTACTAAATTACAAGAAAATAATATATACAAACACCCAGAAATAAATAAATAGAAATATGTATAATGTCATATAAGTCTATTTACAATATTTAAATATATTTTAACAATAAAACTAGAGAACATGCCGAACTATAGCGAGTGGTTATGACAAGGACAATAAAAGACGAAAGGAAGACACGGCGAGAACGTGTATACGACAAGGAAATGACAAGTGCAAGAAAAGTGTATTACTAAATTACAAGAAAATAATATATACAAACACCCAGAAATAAATAAATAGAAATATGTATAATGTCATATAAGTCTATTTACAATATTTAAATATATTTTAACAATAAAACTAGAGAACATGCCGAACTATAGCGAGTGGTTACGACAAGGACAATAAAAGACGAAAGGAAGACACGGCGAGAACGTGTATACGACAAGGAAATGACAAGTGCAAGAAAAGTGTATTACTAAATTACAACAAAAAATATATACGAACATCCAGAAATAAATAAATATAAATCTGTATAATGTCATATATGTCTATTTACAATATTTAAATATATTTTAACAATAAAACTATGAGAACATGCCGAATTATAACGAGTGGTTACGACAAGGGCAATAAAAGACGAAAGGAAGACATGGCGAGAACATGTAGACGACAAGTGCATTGCTTATACAAAGTTATATGCAAAAATGGCATAAAGGCTTGGATAGTCTAGTTAATTTTGTGTTTCTATATTGGCGACATTGATTGCATCAACTTTGTGCACGGTTCATTATTTTCCATACTTAACAAATGCAGTATTTTGATTTCGCTCGGGAGTATTCGGCACGGTTCGGAAATGTCCGTTGACAGGTTACATCAAACAAGTAAATAGAATCGTGGGTTACGATACCATGCCGATTCCTTTTGAACGACGATTCGTTGATACCACGAATCGATTCTTACGATTCTACCTAAAATTGACTTTTTTCACTAGTCCCTCCCCTGAAATGGGTAGGATGTGATAATATTACAGAGCAATGCATAACAACAATATGCTCTTCACTGCACCACTGACCTGCTTGAAGGATAACTCAAAATTGTCTGCTCTCGTATGTTTTGATTTATTTCCTACTGGACAATTAAATTATTATGCATCATAATCTCTTTCTACCGCATTACTCTACAGTTCAAAAGATAAATTTAGTCACTTCTTTAGACAGTCATAATACATACCGCTATATTAAAATTCAAACCGAAATAATATTAAAATATATGAATCAATGATTGCAAAAAGGACCTCAGTCACTTAGGTATAATTTTTAAATATAAAATAAAAGTAATTTGAATGTTTCTACGAAATTTTTATATGTATGTAGTTAATTACTCTGGAAAGAATGCCTCAAGATACACATTTAAAGCTATCTTGTTAACACTTGCTACTTCAATTAAAACAGTGATTATAATTTGTAATTGATGGATCCAGGTTCTTTTTGCAATCAATGGAAATAGAGGATAAAATATTGTAATAAATGACCTCAAATCAGGGAATATCTATTAATGTAGACAAATTCAAGTAATGTACAAACCAATGTTTTTAGTTATTTAGCGATGCACTATCTACTACTGGGTTATTTTTAGCATCGCTGGAATTGGTGATAGCGAGATGAGGCCGAGGATTCGCCATAGATTACCTTAAACTCACCTTACAGTTGGGAAAAAAAACCTAGGAAAAAAATCAACCAGGTAATCAGCCCAAGCGAGACTCGAACCCATGCCAGAGCACAACCCTGTATCAGTAGGCAAGCGCTTTACCACCTGAGCTACGCCGGTGGCTTTTAGTTATCACTATGTGCAACATTAATTAACATATTTTTATTATTCCATTACTGAAAGCATAAAAATTTCAAGTTGCTGGTAACATTCTTCACATTTGGACGGTCTCAGGGTAAAAGGTAATCAGTCATTTCTATCCATTTTACAGGAGATTTATGTCCCTTTTACTCGGGGTATATCACATTATCAGCTAATTATTCCCTTTTTCACAGACTTATTTTCAATATCTTAATATAACTTTTCCATTATTCCCTTTTACCCACACATGCACTTTTCAAAATACTACAATATTTTGACATAAACCGAAAAATTAAAGAAGTGACTTATTACTAGACTTCGTGGAATTGCCACGAGAATCGCACGGTTTACTGCGCACGCGGTATAGACTGTATGAGAAGGGGGCGTGCAAAGGATAGAGTATGCCTCTGATGTAAACACTGAGTAGTATACTGCGGTTACAATAAAACCTGTATCCTGCATTCAAGAAATATAATGAATGATCATTGAAGTAGGAAATGTCTAAACATGTGAATACACAATTATTTTATGGTGAGATATATTAACTCTTAAAATTTAATGTAAGATACTCACATCATCCTTGAATATGTGCATTTGCAGTGAAGAGTTACGTACATTTTCAGCGACTGCAAAGTAATCTCCTCCGATGCTCACTTAAACAGTTTTTATTTTGGGAAAATGTACGTTCAACATCACACGATGTAATACATACATATTTGAAGAACGGAAAGTCATTACTTTTTAGTACACCAACTTCAGATGTCTTGTCGTGACCTGATGGTACATTATTTATAATACGAAGTTGTGAATAGGCAGAATTTTTAGCAATAATGTTTCTCAACTTACATTTCACTTTTTCTCAAATTAGTAAATTCTTATTTTGGATAACGGTTTGTGATACTATATCCACTATATTAAGAGCTTCTGAGAGTTGAAGTTTAGACGATTCTAACAGGATGATGCTTTTGGACACGACTTTAAAATTAGAATCAATGAACAGAATATCTTCCAATAGCTGTTCAGAAGGCAATGATTTTACAGCTGCAACAGCGGAACTGTCTGTGCTATCCAATGCATCAATTACCTCCATTATTTTGCCGTAATGTTCTGCATAATAATTAACAGCGTCCAACCACATTCCCCAACGGGTCAAGACTGGCTGCGGGGGTAAGGATATTCCAGGGGCAATTATTTGGAACAGCAACACTCTCATTGTAGTATGTTAGATTTAATTCTTGTCTGCACTCAACAAATGTTAAGCTTTGACTATTCCAACCACAGTAATGCAAAAACAAGTGCTTACATAGGTATACATTAGCTGTAGCTGCTCTATTTGGACCGGTCACAACTCTTAACATGAACTGCTTATACTACGAGACCGGGCGATCTCTCACCTCTTCTATACTACCGTACATCGGCAACCTGATTGCATGCTGCGTGTGGCAATTCAACGAAGTCTACTTATTACCTTTTACTCCTAGATCGTCCATTTTTTTAGTTTTTATAATGCAGCGTCTGATAACACTTCCTACATTTTTGTATCTTCATTTCTTAGTTGGCCATTGGAAGATATCATTCCAGAATTCTACATTTTCGGCAGTTTCTGAATTGTTTGTAGGGCAATGGCTTTTGCTATATCTGGATTTATATCTTTTTTGTTGAAGACTTCATCATGATCAAGGCAGCAATCTACTTTGAAGTTATTAAGTGGATTATATCGAGACATCAAGTTTTCCTTTTCACTTGGTATTTCTAGAATTTGCTTAAGCTTTTCTACCTCTTGTAATGTATCCATTTTGGGTACTCAATGTAAATTTAGAATCTTTGTATTTACTCCATTTATCCCAATTTGGAAGCCTTCTTAATTTTTCATAGGTTAAAAGGGCTTTTGTTTCAAGATCTGTTACAACTGGTTTATTAGATGTGATTATTTGCATGGCTTCAATTGGAGTAGTTTTGATTGCACCAGTAATGAGACGTAAAGCTTGGTTTTGAGTGCGTTCTAATATCAGTTTATTTGTGGTTGATGAGGTTATTAGTGCTTCACCACAGTACGTTAAGATAGGCTTTATGTATGTGTTGTAGGTTGTGTTGAGTGTACTCCTTGAGCTACCCCATTTCGTTCCTGCCAGTCTTTTTAGTAATTTAAAACATCAGGGATGTTGAAAATACATACTTCACCAAAACTCGAATTCTACTTACTCCACGATCACTGTATGTTCTACATACTTCATAAAATGAAAATCTATAAAAGAAAAATTTTACCTTTCAGGTAGATGTGGAGAATGGTCCCCTATCAGGGAATACATCACCAAATCTTTAATGTCATGGAAAAATAACGGGGTTCTTTCCTCTTCCCTATTGCTTACAGATGCCTCATTCCCAATCTTCTTCAATTTGGATATCGGCATGTGTTGGTGCTCCGGTTTTTTCACTGAACTTGGCCCTGCCATACTGTCATCTGTTCCATGTTCAGGAATGGCACTCTCTATTAAGTTCTCTTTCTTGTCTTGGTTCTCAGGTTCTGACAAGTATCGAAAAATCGAAAGAGAATTGGGAGGACAAATTTAAAAGGTACGCAAAAGGCGTCCTTGCAAGGGGTTGGGGGCTGTACAAAACTAAGTATGTGAGCTCCAAGCCTGTTGGCCACTAGTCTCACTCCGGGTTACGCTGCTCCACTGTAGGAGCTCTAGAAAATTTTGAAGGGGAAGCCGAAATTGGACGTAACCTCTTAGGTACCACATACGCGAGGGGGACTGAGATTTGATCAAGTGATCACGGAACGGGGCGAGGAGGCGATGGCTGGCGAGACGCTGTCATCTGTTGTTCGATGACAAAGCATGTGAAGACCGTCGGAAGAAGCGCCGTGAAATCTAAATCTGCAATTTGAGAGGTCCCTGTCCTTTCAAATTGCGACTAATTGAGTGACCTCGTATATTTAATAGACAATTTAGGTTCTGAACTAGGGCATACGTCGTTTATAATAAAGGTACGTTTTTCTGATTTCAAATATCTGCTGATGTAAAGTACACGTTCTTTTTATGGGAAATAAGAAAACAAATGTATTTTATTTTATTAATGATACAAAAATGATGAATAGGAGGATCAAAAATTAACATGGAAAAAAGTGTGTATAGTTAATAGGTAGAAGAATATTATATTGCTTTTGTTTCTTGGTCACAGTCCGTCTCTGCACTGTTATTCACTGCATTACCTGAGGAGATACCCACTCCACCCCTCTTCCTGCGATAGTGGTATGCGGGTTGCATTTCTATCACGTCACAATTTCGTGGTGTTTGGCAACCAATGCTGTACAGTGTCAGGTCCTGCAGCTGTGTTTCTGGTTCTGTGTATGCTGTTCGTGACTTCTCGTTGTGTGATGTTCGCAGTGAGTATGTTGTCGTGTTCTATATCCACAGGGGCTTCCGTGGATGTGTAGAGGTTGTTGTTTTCTCTTATGTTTGTAGTGATTGCGTTGTAATGCTCGTTATCGAATAGTGGGTTTTCTTGAATGCTGTGTATTTGCTATAGGTGAGCCCTGAAGATGTCCAATTTCTGTGTTGTTTGGTAGATGTGAATGTTGTTTTCTTTTAGTGGGTGGTTAATAGTGGATTGACCCTTGAGTTTCTTGAGTAATGTCCAGAATTTCGTGGGGTTGTCTTTTCTTGTGCTGTCTAGTTTCTTGGTGATTTCTGTCCAGCAATTTATTTATTATTTATTTATTTATTTAACCTGGTAGAGATAAGGCCATCAGGCCTTCTCTTCCCCTCTACCAGGGGATTACAACTACAATATAAAGAATACAATTACAATTAATATTGAATTTACAAATACAATAAAAATCAAAGTATTAAAAGAATTAACAGACTAATAAAACCTAGACAGTTCATTGTAAAAATTAAGGCGAGAGAAATTTTTTTTTTATTAACTAAGTAAAAATTAAACCTACTCTACGCAGTAAGAAAATGCTTAATAAGTTTGCTTTTGAACGCTACTAAATTCCGACAGTCTCTGATGTCACTGGGTAGGGTATTCCACAAGCGCGAGAGCGAGATTGTGTATGATGATGAATACGATGTCGTCTTATGTGTTGGTATGGCTAGTATGCGGCTATTTTGCGTGCGTGTGAAGAGATTATGATATGATGACAGGTAACTGAAACGGGAGGCAAGGTAGGTAGGTGTAGAGGTGTGAAGGACTTGGAAAAGGAGAACAAGAGAATGAAAATTTCTACGTTCGTTAAGCCGTAGCCAGTTTAGAGTTTGGAAGGATGGGGTAATGTGGTCAGCGCGACGGACATCGCAGACGAAGCGAACACAAGAATTATGAACACGTTGTAATCTTTGTGACTGGTTGACATTGAGGTCGGTCACTAGATAATCACAATAATCGAAGTGGGGCATTACTAGTGTTTCCACTAGTATTTTCTTGAGTGATAGCGGGAGGAATTTTCGAATGCTGTTTAAGGAATGTAGTATGGAAAGCACTTTTTTTTTTATAATATGGGTTACTTGATAATTCCAGTTTAAATGCGTGTCAAAGTAAACTCCAAAGTTTTTAACACAGGAAGCAAAAGGGATTATAGTGTCGTTTAACTTGACTGGAAGAGCAGGAGTAATGCTGCATAATAGACGTTGGTGTCCCACTAGGATTGCTTGTGATTTTCTTGCATTGAGAGTCAAACCAAACTTTCTGGCCCATGCAGATATGGATTGAAGGTCCTAGTTAAGATCGTGTATTGCTAATTGAGTGAGTCAGGGGTTGTATGGATATAGATTTGTAAATCGTCTGCGTAAAGGTGATGCTTACAGTGATATGTGATATGTGTGATAACGTCTGATTGCGTCTTTTACGTCCTGCTGTAGACTTCTATATAATCGTCGGTTGTCGCATGTATAGTCTGTGGGCACATCTCTTAGTCTTTATTAATTGTACAATTTGTGGGGGTAATTCCCGTTGTCTGTGCTGTCTGGATTGTTTATGTGGTACTGTCCGTAGTCTTGCGTCCAACGTAACCTGTAATAGCAAATCGTCTGCTGTAATTAGAGCGTTTGAATTAGTGATGTCAGATGGAGGTGGTAATTTGTCATTGATGTATTCCCTATATGTGTCCCAGTGTGCCTTGCTATATTTGAAGATTGTTTTACCAATGTACTGAAATTACAGGTTTTCCAAAACAAACTTTTAAGATTCATTACAGGATTTCCTAGAGTAACGCCTGTTAGATTGATTCATAAAGAACTCGAAATTTGGACAATTCAACAATATATTTCAAATCAAGCCTTCTGCGCGTACACCAAGTCGTACAGCAGCAACAACCCATTAATTTATTCCCTGGGTAACTACAACCCTGCTTTAGATAAACATAAAAGACCTAAGAGCGTACTCCACCCTCTAGCTTGGAACGACAACGTACAAGACGCAAATAAAATTGAACACTAAACAACCACATGACTCGACAGACAGACATAAATCTACTAATGCACTAATAATGTTATTTCTCTGTTTCAGGGCCATCACGTTATTGGCTGCATAGATGTATTGTAAGAGTACATATTTTGTTGTAAATAATTTTTATGGGTTTTTAATGTATTTGTATTTTAAATCACGATTAAAAGACAACCTTCCACCTCAATTTATACAGACTCCCACTTAAGCCAATTGGCTTGTCGTCAGCACGACACCTCATCCTGCTCAAGGTTTTCCCGTGGTTTCCCTTGAGCAATATGACAAATGTCGGGATGAGCCCTAAAAGAAATGGGCCACGGACCACTACCCTTCCCCCACTCTTTCTCTTCTACTATCACAAAGAAATTGCTAATCTCTTAGATAATCCTATAATATGATAATAGGGGAAAATAAATATATTGTAAGTTCACATGGCTAACGGCTTCGAAGCATAGGTAGCAATATAACATGGGGGCATGAGATAGTTACTCTGCCTGCCATAATAAATTCACTTCAATTAAATTCCCCAATGTAAAAAAACACTGAGATCCAGCAGGCGCGGACCGCCGCGACAACGGAACGCCAGAACCAGCCCAAGGCCACAGAGATCCAACGGGACTGGGGCGGCGAAACCCGAAGTGAGACAAGTGGCCAAGAGGCTTGGAGCTCACATATTCAGTTTTTCACAGCCCCAACTCCCCCCTTGCAAGGACGTGTTTTAACGTACCTTTAAAGCTTCTCCTCCCACTTCCCCCCCTCATTCATTCCAACAGGTGCGGACCGCCGCGCCACGACAACGGAACACCAAGGCCAATCGCCGGCTCTATAAATTACAGGCAACCATAAATTAACATGGGGGCATAGGTAAATACCATCCCTCTTACAAATCTACGGAGTGAAGAGTCAATTGACTAGTCTCCGGATCTGACAGAAACCATCAAAAAGCCAATTGGCTAATACCGTTATGATGATTAAATAACTTGAGCTAACATATCGTCCCCAATAATTCCGTTTTGCTGATCGATGGAGTTGTAATAGAGCCAATTGGCTAGTCTACATCCATCGAATCAAGTCATTTTACCTAAGAGCCAACTGGCTAGTCTCTGAAATTGAGACATCTCATCCTGCCTAACGTTTTTCCGTGGTTTTCCTAAGGCGTTAAGACAAATGTCGGGATGAGCCCTAAAAGAAATGGGCCACGGACCTGCATTCACTTCCCCAGACATTGGTGACGGCTCAAAATTAATGATTATTCACATTGAACTCGGGCTCTAACAGAATGCAATCGTACCCTTGTACAGATCAATGGAGTCATCAAAGAGCCAATTGGCTGGTCTCCTGATCTGAGATAAATCATCAAAGAGCCAATTGGCTATTGCCGTTAAGATTAATCCCTACGCGTTCGAATCTTCAAACAGCCAAACTGGCTATTACCGTTTCGTGCCTAGACTTCTATGACTCTTCCTCCTAGTTGGTACCATCGCGTCTCTCCTCCGGATCAGGTCGTTGTACTTCTGCCCCTCCCCCCCCCCGTATGTTGTAGCTAATCAGTTACGTCCATTTTCGGCTTACCCACTGGAAATTTCTAGCGCTCCTTCACTGGGGCGGCGTAACCCGAAGTGAGACAAGTGGCCAAGGGGCTTGGAGCTCACATATTCAGTTTTTCACAGCCCCAACTCCCCCCTTGCAAGGACGTGTTTTCACGTACCTTTAAAGTTTCTCCTCCCACTTCCCCCCATTCATTCATTCATTCATTCATTCATTCATAAATTAACATGGGGGTATAGGTAAATACCGTGCCAGCCATTACAACTCACTCCTCACGATTCACCCCTGTTTGATTGATTGATTGTAAACTTCTCTCCAGTGAGGCTCGAATTGCCGAGCACAGGACATCTTAGGCAAGACGCCGAAGACCCACGTGATCGGCAGTTAAGAAGCAGACAACTGGTCCACATGCCGGTACCTTTAAAGCAGAGGTCTCCAAAAAGCGTATTGTCATTCGTGCTCTCGATGCTGCCTGCCGAACACAGTGTGCTGTAAGAGTAGAGAAAAGGGGGAGAGACTCGTATCTCAACAGATGGGAGCGGTCAGTGGGGGATCGCGGCAACGGTCTGCTTATGTTTACAAATAATAATAACATCAAAAGAATAAGAAATATCATACTTTTGTATATTATTTTAACATACTATGAAACTGGAGTCCCTTCTGTTGCTATTGACACAAGTCATTGCAAATTCAACCTCTTCTGTTCTATGGTGTCTTTCAATGCCTGGAAAAGATCTTCTCCAGTTGTATTTTGTAATTACATCTAGAAGATATTCAGACACAGTAAAATGTTCATTAACTCCTCGGATGAAAATGGCTAGGTAAGCTTCGTCATTTATATCTGTGCTTTCGAACAATGCAAGTGAGTAAGCTACAAACTGTTTAATTGTGGTTTCGACTTCAGATTCAATTACATTTACAATCTTGAAATTCCTTCTCTGAACTGTAATTGGAAACAATTTAATTTTCTTAAACTTTGACTTTGTTCTGGACATAGTATTTTAGTAGCGTTCTGTATGCACGATTTTACAAATGATGCTTCTGTAAAGGGCTTCATTGATTTTCCAACATAGCTAGCAATGAAGCTTTTTTTGTTTAAGACCGGGAACACGTGTATGATTTGTATTTGTATTTTCTTGTTTTATATTTATTTATAAAAATATTAGTAGGCCTAAGCATTTCACCTAAAATTAAACAAAAAACTATAAGTATGTCATGCGGAACTGAGTGTAAACATATTGTAATATACTGATTATTATGTATAACCAACAGTTATACAGATAGCCCCAAAATAAATTATTTTCACATGTCCAGCATGCCTGTAATTCTATGATATTCTTTGTGAAGAGTCGAGTATTGTCGTCGCATTGTGAATTTTAACACACCCTTAAGAATTTTCGAACAAATTAAGCATTTCACATTCTCCTCACTAACACAAAAAATTTCTCTTCCTCTTCATCCTTGAATGTACTACGTCCATGATTAGAAGACATTGTGAAACGGTGGAACATGCCGACCAATACAGTGATAATGGCAGTCCGCCACTGCTCTTCGTTTGCGCATAAACATTGAGTACAGTACAGGTGGGAATGGGTGAGGCGGAGCGCGCTCAATACGTACTAGCTTCGGTTCCGTTCAGGGGCTTACTCGCGAGTACGGTTTTGGAGACGTCTGCTTTAAAGTTTCTCCGCCCACTTCCCCTCTCATTCATTCATTCATTCATCCATTCATTCATTCATTCATCACTTCTCCTCTTAGTTGGTACCATCGCGTTTCTAACTCCTCCGGATCAGGTCGCTGTACTCTTCCCCCTCCCCCGTATGTTGTAGCTAATCAGTTACGTCCATTTTCGGTTTTCCCCCTCGAAATTTCTAGCGCTCCTTCACTGTGGCGGCGAAACCTGAAGTGAGACAAGAGGCTTGGAGCTCACATATTCAGTTTTTCAGCCCCAACTCCCCCCTTGCAAGGACGTGTTTTCACGTACCTTTAAAGTTTCTCCTTCCACTTCCCCTCTCATTCATTCATTGGAGTACGCAGGATAACGACAAAGAAACGAGTCTTCCCAACACCTTCTGCACTGCGAAATGACACAGATCCTTTCAATGTGCAGATTTACACCAGTCACTTCTTCCTCCTCTCGTGATCACTTTGGTCACATTTCCGTCCTCTCGCATATGTGGTACCTAAGAGGTTACGTCCATTTTCGGCTTTTCCCCTTCAAAATTTTCTAGAGTTCCTTCAGTGGAGCAGCGTAACCCGGAGTGAGACAAGTGGCCAACAGGCTTGGAGCTCACATATTTAGTTTCTTTCAGCCCCGAACTCCTTGCAAGGACGCGTTTTGCGTACCTTTTAATTTTCTCCTCCCACTTCACCTCTTTCAATTCAATTCAGTACGCAGGAATCTAAATCTGAAAACTGGCATCACATTACTATATAAAAGTCTAATTAGGCCAATCAAAATGTATGCCTGCCCAGCGTGGGGGCATGCGCCGGATAAATACTTAAAAAAGATTCAAGTCTTTCAAAATAAAATTTTAAGACTAATTTCGGGGCTGCCTTATGTAACTCCGGTACGCTTGATCCGTAGAGAACTAAAAATTTGGACAGTGAAGGAATTTATTTCTGATTCCGCTTTTCGTACATACTCTAAAAGTTATAGGCATGAGAACAATTTAATATCTAGTTTAGGCCATTACAATCCGAGCTTAGACAAACACAAAAGACCTAAATGCGTCCTAAACATGCTGGCATAGAACGACAACGTCCCCCATGAAGTATATGAACAACTACCAGCGGGATATCAGTGATATTGATGCCTTTCTAAAATAAATGTGACCACTATCTCAAATTAATGATGACATTTTTGTTTCAGGACCAACCATCGGGATTCGTAAATGGAGATAAACGATCAAACGTCTGTATTATATTGTAGCCTATATCAGTAAATAATATTGTAAATGCTTAATATGTCTGTTAAATTATCTCCCTTTTAAGGACCGAACGATTCTTCGTCATAATTTTATTAGAGTCAACCAATAGGTAAGCTAATTAGCTTAGTCCTCAGTACGACAACCCATTCTGCCCTTGGTTTTCCGTGGTTTTCCTAGGGCGCAAAGACAAATGTCGGGATGGGACCTAAAAGAAACGGGCCAAGGACCTCCTCCCTTCCTTTAAAATTTTTCTCTCTCAATTTCTTAGAAGTTTTCAAAATTCAAGTCGTTCGCCTGCTCTCCGGGCTTCAGATTGTGGGCCTACCTTCGCGGTCAAATTCGTCCACCGAACAGCAAACTCTCTCCCGAGGCTCTTGTAGCTGCCACTTCAAGATAAACAAATACTTTGCTTACATTCCAGTTAATAACATAAATAGGGGACTAATTATACAGTTCTTCATCAGGGCTAACGGCTTCAAAGCTGGGTACCTGAATAAATTGAGTGCACTGGTTTTACAGATTAACATGGGGGCAGCGGCGCATTTTCAGGGGAGGCAAGGGAGGCCGAGCCACCCCTAATATTTTACCAGAACACAATATGGCAGTAATAATTCCAGCTGAATTAAGATCACAGACAAGTTACAGCAAATGACGAACGTTTTTCCTTTTATATTAATTTTACTATTCACTACGACTAAGATGTAAATTACGTAAAGTCGACCACATTCAGCTGGTGATGCCCGCTGGCTATACTGTAGATAGTACAAATAATTCGTACCGAAAAATAACAGATAGCGCTATAACCTGTATAGTCGACATCTAGCAGCCTGCAGTGTCTATGCGAGAGCGGGAGACAGGAGTCGGCTACATGACGCTACTCGCCGGTAACCATGACAACAGCAGTTCAACAAATAAGATAGCTGGTTAGAAGAGTGTTTAAACTTGACTAGAACGCGCGAAGGGAGCCGATTTGGAGACGTCCTACCCACCGCTGACAACTGTACTGCTTATAGTCACGGCCGGTTTCGGCTGTATTGGGAAGCTCTCTCTCTTTCTCTCTTCTTGGTTTTAGAAAATTCACGTGTTGTTAGTTTTCTCTCCCTACGTGAAAGTGTTTATTTATGTTGTTAGATTTTCTCTTGTTTGCGGATGTTCTTGTTATTTTATTCTGTTGTGTTACGAGATGTATTTACTTATACAGTATTTTAAATGTATCGAGAGTTTAGAAACAAATGCAGATTGTCTCTAGCTTCTTCTAGTAGCAGTTATTCAGTATGTTGTGACTTACTTGACCGGTTCGCGAAGAAAGAGGAACGTTCAGTTAATTTGCTGTAAAATTAGACTATGTAATAGTAATGAGAAAGCCCCGGATTCTAAGGTTCGAATCAATTTTGTTGCTATCTCGTTACTCTCGAAATATTGCTTTTCTTGTTCGTTTTATGTAGCAAAGAGTAACATTCTTAAATGTAATATGACCTAAAAAGACCTAATTCGTAGGTTAGGAATTAAAGTGTCCCAAAGAGTGGCAATCTTTACCAAGCCGTTGTAATATATTAACAGTATGTTGTTTATTTTTATTTTTTTCCCGTAAAATCATATAAATTTCTAAACATAAGATTTAAAATCCTAAAACATAAATTGGAAAATCTAATTTTAATTTCTTAAAATCTATAAATTCTGCGCTTGGAAATGAGGTACGTCACAGGCCTTATATTTTTATATTCTCATCATTCACGTCTTGGCCTCCTCAACTTTCAAACCCACCGTCCGCTACTGCATGGGGGCATAGGTAAATACCGTGCCAGCCATTACAACTCATTCCTCAGGATTCACCCCTGTTTGATTGATTGATTGTTACATCCGAGAGGAGGGAGGACTTCTTTCTTGGACGTGGAAGAAGTCAGACGTGCTTGGAGCTTTTAGCAGCAGCAGATCTTCGGTTTCGCAGCGAACGCAGCCCATCGGAGAACTTCAAAGCAGAAGTTAAGTTAAGACAGTGCAACAGCCCAGCAGGTCTCGGACAGTGAGGCTCGAACTACCACCCACACTTTTCGGACAAGCAATGCCGAGGATGAACCAAATTAAACACTTAGGGATCAATATGGACTCTCATCTCACCTTCCGAGATCATATCCATTCTCTTCTTCGTAAGGCCAATGGGTTGATAGTTAGACACTCCCATTCTGGCGGCCTTCACTCCTGACAACCTGGGGGTAGGACTTACCATGTATAAGGTCCTCATTCGCTCTGTCATTCATTACCTATGCCGCACCCGCATGGGGTTCGCGGCAGTGACCCATCTCC
Source organism: Periplaneta americana (assembly GCF_040183065.1). NCBI lineage: Eukaryota > Metazoa > Arthropoda > Insecta > Blattodea > Blattidae > Periplaneta > Periplaneta americana. The sequence goes on from NC_091130.1 coordinate 28,494,291, forward strand.
GTAAACTCCAAGTTATCCAGAACCAGGTGATTCGTATCATATCCAGGCTTCGAGACTTTGGACCCGATACAACAAGTTTACTGTGCATGCACTATAGGTTGTTGACTCGCTGCAGGTAGATAGAGATGTGTTGAGGTAACAACGTTGCTATTTATAGTAGACTACGGTAGTATGGGGAAACACACATATGTACATTCTGAAAGTAAATATACATTACACAATGATAATGTCAAAAGAATATGAAAAGCATTTATTCTCCTGTCTTTTTTAAGCATGTGTGTTTAATTATACACAGTGTTAATGGTGGAAATAAGCATGTAGCAATTTTATTTTTTTTTATTTATCCTATTGGTCGTCTTTAGGAAGTGCAGTTACAGTACCGAATTGCAATGTACCTACTACAAGATACATTTTCAGTGTCTCAAACGTAAATCTTTTTCGGTTATCTGCCAAAGTTTGTACTGTAGAAAGCTGCGCTCTACGTCGCATGACGTGATAGAAGGAAAACGAAAAAACCTATCATCATTGCACTCTCTAAGAGACAGTCCTTTATTCTCAGGTGACTCTATGTCCACTAATTTGCTGTTTATATTACACAATGTTCCATATCTGTTATTTTTACATAAAATTGATTTCAACTTCTGTTTTACACATTTAGTAACCGGTGTACTTGATGTCTAATTAATTCTCTGCATCATTTTCTAAATTAATTTGAGGACTTCCGGCATCTCTTGCTCTGACTTTTCTAACCGTGTAATAGTTTGAGACACAGTTTGTATGAAAACCAAATTATTCGTCAGACCCTTCAAATCCAGAGCGTTTTCCTTTGCGTATTTGTTGGCATTCAGTCTACAGTACCCCGACCTACTGTACGCTTTACCACTATACTCAGTACGCCGTTATGCGGATTTCCCACTGAACTGCTCTATTGGGTCCGAAGTCTCGAAGCCTGATCATAACACATCTCCCGCGAGTCGCTTCGAGAGAGAAGTTCCACGATGAGCTAAACTTGCAAACCGTAGACGAGTTCATTGCTCGATTGGCTAGAAACCTGCATGAGGTCTCCCGTGCCAGCCCCAACCCGCTCATATCAGCCCTTGGCCAGTATGATCCTAGGTTACGGCGAAGACACCAGACATGTCCACTAGCTATTCTCTTAAGACAGGGAGGCAGGTGCCACTCCCAGATTTAGGTAGATGATTTATGACTTAATCGAATAAGCAACCGCTGTGAAATGACCTTGCTGTAACTCGGGCTATAGATCCATTCTATCCCTCTTACAGATCGACGGAGTAAAGAGTCAATTAACTAGTCTCCGGATCTGACAGAAATCATCAAAGAGCTAATACCGTTTAGATGATTAAATAACTTCAGCTAACATATCGTCCCCAATAATTCCGTTTTGCTGATCGATGGAGTTGTAATAGAGCCAATTGGCAAAATCACACAGTCATTTTACCTACGAGCCAACTGGCTAGTCTCTGAAATTGAGACATCTCATCCTGCCTAAGGTTTTTCCGTGGTTTTCCTAAGGCGCTAAGACAAATGTCGGTATGAGCCCTAAAAGAAATGGGCCACGGACCTGCATTCACTTCCCCAGACATTGGTGACGGCTCAAAAGTAATGATTATTCACATCGAACTCGGGCTCTAACAGAATTTAATCGTCCCCTTTTATAGATCAATGGAGTCATCATTGGCTGGTCTCCTGATCTGAGAAAAATCATCAAAGAGCCAATTGGCTATTTCCGTTTAGATAATTAATCCCTACGCGTTCGAATCTTCAAACAGCCAAATTGGCTATTACCTTTTCGTGCCTAGACCTCTATCACTTCTCCTCCCAGTTGGTACCATCGCGTTTCTAACTCCTCCGGATCAGGTCACTGTACTCCTCCCCCCCCCCAGTATGTTGCAGCTAATCACTTACGTCCATTTTTGGCTTTCCCCCTCGAAATTTCTAGCGCTCCTTCACTGGGGCGGCAAAACCCGAAGTGAGACAAGTGGCCAACAGGCTTGGAGCTCACATATTCAGTTTTTCACAGCCCAACTCCCCCCTTGCAAGGACGTGTTTTCACGTTCCTTTAAAATTTCTCCTCCCACTTCCCCTCTCATTCATTTATTCAGTACGTCTATTTTCGGCGTTCGCCCTCGAAATTTCTAACGCTCCTTCACTGGGACGGCGAAACCCGAAGTGAGACAAGTGGCCAACAGGCTTGGAGCTCACATATTCAGTTTTTCACAGCCCCAACTCCCCTTTGCAAAGACGTGTACCTGTACCTTTAAAGTCTCTCCTCCCTTTTCCCTCTCTCATTCATTCAGTCAGGTTTATCAGTTGCCACAGGTACACCTAGCAGAAGACTTCGACCTAGGTTACCTAACCACTGAAGATGTCTCCCGCATCAGTAGACGAAACGTCTAGGAATATCTACACCAGTAGAGCACGGCCCGGAAGTTCCACTTCAACTAGACACCGGCCGTGAAAGCCTACATGCTAAGAGCTTCAGGTAACATTTTTCAACTATTTCTTGCCGACATAGAATTTCGATCCTTAACAAGAATTGCACTTTGAAGAACTGTAAAATAAAATACTACTATTGCTATTGCTATCAGTGTTATTACCAGGGAAAGGATTTATATGTAAATACATATTTACTTATAAAGCTAATATAATTTATATTTTGCATTATCTTTATGTTTCACAATGTGTAGGGTTGAAAAATCCTACTTTTATTTTCCATATTTTTCCATATTTTAGAGTTTAGTACATATTTTCGTTAATTTCCATATATTTTCCATATTTCAAATAAAACAGTCCATATTATATTAGGTTTAACAATAAAACAAAACAAAATTCCATTAACTTTTAAAAATACATTTCAACAATAGAGATTTAAACACATGTTCAGTAATCCCTTTAACATCAGAGTTATTTGAAAATTAGCAGTCCTATCAACAATGGGAAAGTAAGTTACAAAACTGTATTAATTTAATTTAAAATTTTTAACAGACTTCAGTTGTGCAGCTCAACAGTTAAATGCCAGTCAGAGTACACATAGGTTCAGTTTTGTAAATCATACTATAAAGACGGTAAATATGCCAAAAGTACGTCATTCAGTCAATTTAAAATCAAAACTAACAAGTTACATTTCAGAATTTAAAGAAGATGGTTTATCAACTGACAATAAAATATTATTTTGTAATTTGTGTCAGTGTGCAGTATCATCTACACAAAAGTTCCTGGTGCAACAACACATTACAACTAGTAAACATCAGGCCAACAAACAACTAAATTCCAAGCAGAGACAATTGTTTTTAACACAACCAACAACATCGAATGTAAGATCTGAGTTTAACATCGACCTGTGCCGTTCTCTCATCTCTGCTGATATTCCTCTCTACAAACTAAAGAATAAGGTCTTCAGGGAATTCCTTGAAAAATATACTCAACATACAATCCCGGATGAGTCAACACTTAGGAAGACGTATGCTCCATCCATCTACGATGAGACAATACAGAAGATAAGAGATGAAATTAAAGATAGTTCAATTTGGGTTTCCATTGATGAGACTCCCGACAAAGAAGGTAGACTTGTTGGTAATGTAGTTATCGGTTTGTTAAGTGAACAATATTCTGAACGAATTCTTTTACATTGTGATGTTCTAGAAAAGTGCAATAACAAAACTATAGTTAAACTGTTCAACGAAGCTATGGGTATCCTGTGGCCAAAGGGTATTATGTACGATAATGTGTTATTCTTTATTAGCGATGCTGCCCCTTATATGGTCAAAGCTGGACAAGCATTATCTGTTGTATATCCTAAATTGACTCATTTTACTTGTGTGGCGCATGCATTTCATCGTGTGGCAGAAGTGGTCAGAGACAATTTCCCTAAAGTAGATTTGTTGATTTCATCAGTGAAAAAAGTATTTCTCAAAGCTCCCAGTAGAGTTAACGTGTTGAAAGAAATGTACCCTGAAATTCCATTGCCACCAAAGCCAATTTTAACTAGATGGGGTACATGGCTAGAAGCAGTTGAATATTATGCCGAACATATAGACTCTATTAACAATGTTCTCCTTGCATTGGACTCTGAAGATGCAGTCTCAATTGATACTGCGAAAACAGTTACCTGTGACATAAGTGTGAAGAATGACTTAGCTCACATTCAGCATACATTTTCATGCATCATAAAAACGCTCAAAAGTCTCCAAAATAGGCACCTTTCACTATCTGAAAGTTTTGAAATTATAAATAGTACTGTGGAACAACTGAATCGTGGTAGAGGTAAAGTTGCAGATGCAGTAAGAGCTAAGGTGGACACTGTACTTTCAAAAAACCCTGGATATGAAGAACTACAAAAGGTTGTTGCTGTGATGAGTGGTGAATCAACAGTGAAGATTAACTTGGACTTATCCCCAGCAGACATTGTGAAATTGAATTATGTACCAGTTACTTCTTGTGACGTCGAACGCTCTTTTAGTCAGTATAAATCTATCCTCAGAGACAATAGAAGAAGATTCACTTTTCAGCACTTGAAAGAAATGTTTGTAACCTATTGTTATGGTAACAGACAATAAAAATTGTGTTTTGTTGAAACTACATTGGAAGATAAGGTACGTCCATTATATTTTTTGTTTAGTTTGATTAAAATGTACCAATATTTAACGTACATAGTCATTTTTTTTATAATTTTAAGTCCATATTTAATTCCATATTTTGGTAAAAATCCATATTTAATTCCATATTTTGGTAAAAATAACTACATATATATTTACATATTTCATATATTTTTAGTCCATATAAATCCGTTCCCTGGTTATTACTAATACTACCCACTGCTATTTATTACTACGATACTGTTACTACCACAGCTCTATTGCTGCTGCTGTTGCCTGAAGCTTGGCGCCCACTTCGATGAGGCGAGGCAAAGCGATGAGACAAGAATTTCTTCTGCCAGGGAAACTTACATGTAATCAAATGGGAGCCCACCTACTGGAGCGGCATGAGGCAAGACGACGGGAAGAATCGTTGCTGGACAAGTCTGGGGAGCAACCAGACGGCGTTGCTTTGCGTCAGCTCGCTTCAATGTGCCGGAAGTAGGAGATGCGAAGGGACAAAATGTTCATCTTCGTCACCATTCGGACACTTTCGGGTCTTCATCAGGTAAACAAGCAGTTACTTTATTAAATTGTAGTAATTACGTTGTTAACGTTAAAGTGAATTAATGTATAAATTCTAGTGTTCTCATGGTATAATATGATTTAATTTAACGCCTGCAGCTATAACATTCTAGTTTACGCCCAATTTTGGGGGGGGGGGACAAAGCATTGATAGTGACCGGTCGTGAATAAAACGAATTTATCTAAAAAAAAAAAGTAACAACGTAAGATAGGACTTGGATTTTTCGATTCATGACTTCTGATTGATAACATCAACTCTTAAAACTTGCCACTAAACTAAATATTGCAGTGAAACCCATCCTCCCCTCTTCCAACTGCTGTTGGTCTGTGATTATGTCCTTGCACAGTATTTATACTGTGGTCCTTGTCTCAATCCACTAAGAAAAATGATGTCCCATTGTAACCACATTTTGGCCCTAGCTCCCCCTATAGATGTGCAAAACATATGACATTACATTACTAGTGGCACAAGAAAGCTCTGCCTCTTTGGCACTTATCAACTTTTTATGTCCAGTCTTCAATTAATTATCTTCAATCATTTGAAGCGTGCAAAATAACAAAGATAAATGCTATAGTTCTGCACCACGTATTATGAAACTCGCCTATAATGGTAATTAAGAAGTGAGTATGGATATTTATGAAACGAGCGCAAGCGAGTTTCATAATTTTCATACGAGCTTCTTAATTAACATTATAGGCTCGTTGCATAATGTACTATTAACGTACAGTACAGTAAATACATAATGGAGTAATACTATATTACCTTTCATGGATCATGTATTTCAATAAAGAAAAATGCTAATAGATACTGTATATAAGTCAAAATTAATATACCCGCCTAATACGCGGTCTCGGTTAATACGAGTTTTATACCCGGTCCCTTGAACAGCGTGTTATTAGGGTTTTACTGTATCTGCTTCTCCTCGCTCGCTTCCTCATGTCGTTCCTCGCGTAGTCGCCTGTTCTCTGCTTCCATCTCTTTCAGCCGTTCTTCCGTTTGCTGGTGCTTCCCTTTTATTCAGCAACCTCTTTATTCAGCGATTCAATTTCTGTATCAGCGGTCACAACTATGTCCTTCATACATTCCTTACACCTCCAGTTCTCCTCAATATACTGGTCCCTCTCGAGTTTTTGGCAGCTGAAATGAAACCACGTCGAACAGGTGCTGCACAGAAGACCAGTCCTCAAATTGTTCCTGCATACTCCGCACTTCACAGGTCCTGGGTTCAATTCCACTCCTCCAATCACTAACAGCATAGCTAGTATTAGAATCACAAAACTGCTTAGTGTCAGCTCCGCACTCCCCTGGCCCAAAGCTGCCGCCCAGGTACCGAGCCTCGCCCGGTACACTGCTAGTTCACATCCCATTCTATCTGCTCTCTAAAGCCGCGTTTCCACTTTTGCAACTGCGCAGGAATAATGAGAGGCAAACAACCGTTGCAAGTTAAAACGTCGCTTCCACTTTTGTAACTACGCAGGAATAACGAGAGGCAAACAACAGTTGCCAGTTAAGCCTGGTTCAGACGGTGCAAGTTTCTGTGATGGATTCCAAGGTGGCTACGCTGATGGCTGCCCTGCGTGGTCACTTGCAGGCTCCCGTGTTGGCTACGGTGACGGTAGTTGTTCACACGGAGCTGGCTCTTTTCACAGTTCAAATTGGAAAAGCATCTGCTGTTTTATCTGTTGCCAACACTCATGGTCAAAAAGAAACTAAACCGTGAGTGGAAAACAACTAGTCCTACATTAACAGTAGTAAATGTCGTAATAAAATAATTAAGCCATAAGTGCAAAACAGCTAAAGTCCGATATAGTTGTTGTTTCTTAGAAACTAGAGAATATAAAAGAAAAACAGGTTTAGTTGGAAAACAACAAACATGGCGACATGGTTTCAGAGGTGATATTATATCATCATCTTTGGTTTCCAGCCTGCAAACCATCACGAAAAATAGCAAGGGACCTACCCTCGAAATCCAGCAAGCTAGCCATCCACGGAGCCACCAGAGCGCATTACTTCCGGTGAGTGACCACGCAGGCGACCCATCCGCGGAGCCACCTTGGAATCCATCACAGAAACACGCACCGTCTGAACCGGGCTTTAGGCACAGGGTTGCCAGATAAAGGAATCGCAACCGTCGTACCAACTTGTCGTACTTCAGCATAAAATTGTCGTACATTTCTCAGCTTCCTAATACACATATAATTCTAGTCCACCTGTGTAGTAATGGTTAGTATGTCTGACTGTGAAACGAGCGGTTCGGGATTCAAATCCTGGTTGAAACAAGTTATCTGGTTGAGGTTGTTTTCGGGGTTTTCCCTCAACCCATTAAGAGCAAATGCTGGATAACTTTCGGCGCTGGAGTCATTTCGCTGACATTATCACCTTCATGTCATTGATGCCAGATAACCATCGCAGTTGATAAATAATCATAAAATAACCTACATATATTATATAGGTCTACCAGTCAATTTCAGTTCGAAATTTTAAGAATTTACTACTAATTATTGCTCATATTCACAATGACATTGAGGATTGAAACAAATCACCACCCATTTCTTCATCATCAACACTGTTATCGCCGTAAAGCGTGCACGATGACGCTTGGTTAGAAACAACTTTGTCATATTTAAAGTCAGCAGAAATTTGATCTTTGGCCGGCGCGGCGGCAGATATTTTAGTATCAATAAATGCGGCGGCTGAAAATTATATAAATTAATTCATTTACAGCCGACTCAAATCCGACAACTATACAGGGCATAATTTCAGGTATGTATTTCCCACATGTAGACAATCAAAATAGTTCATTACAACATGTGTCCGGAAATGCTTCATTTCCGAGTTATGGCCTTCACAACATTGAAATTCACCGGAACGTTTTTCTTTCCGCAGGTCGTCATTACAGAAGATGTTCAAAATGTCCACCTCCTGCTTGAATACAGACCTCACATCGATGTCTCATTGACCTGCGAACACGATCCCAAACTCCAGGAGTATTGCGTATGTCCTCAGAACATGCCACAATTCGATTCCGAAGGGATTCCAACAGTCTCCAGACAGTCGTATGAGGAACATTGACTTGCAACGCTACCCTTCGTGTGCTGATAGAAGGAGTCATGTTCACAGCCTCCAGAATCTCCTCCTGTACTTCTGGAGTTGTAGATCTTGGTCGTCCCCTTCCCAAACCAGGAGAGTTAAATTTTCCATACTCTCACAGACGGTAATGGAGACGTACAAATGTCTTCCGACCTGGACATTGTCGCTGTGGGACCTCTCCTGGTACAAACGACGAGCCAGCGCAGCATTGCCGTCCGCCTTATCGTACATGAAATGTATCTCTGCCAGCTCTTGATTTGAATACATGTCGCACAGTCTAACGCCTACACAACACTGAATGTAACCTTCGCCTCGGAATAAACTGTCAGAGTGCCCTCTTAATGTCTCCTTTGACGGCAACGACCTGCGGAAAGAAAAACGTTCCGGTGAATTTCAATGTTTTGAAGTCCATAACTCGGAAATAAAGCATTTCCGGACACATGTTGTAATGAACTATTTTGATTGTCTACATGTGGGAAATACATACCTGAAATTATGCCCCATATTTTTTAAACACCCTGTATAATGGCGGCGCGTTTAGACTTATTAATGCTACTGCGATACTATTTCACTGATAAAGGACTTCCTTTGTCGAACAAACAAGGAAATTAATAAAATTAAATAGCCTATGTATTACTTTGATATAACCGCGCCGTATACGTGAAACCTAGAGCTCAAGATGACAATGACTTGCATGGCAAGTATAGTGACCAGATCGAGTTTCAAACCATTTTCTCCCCTTAAAAGCATGTTTCTTTCACATAAGTCAAGGACGTACTGAATAAAGAAAACTTGTCTAAAATGTACTAATTAACCATCAATTTTATTTCAATTATAAACCAACATTATAAGTTCCGAAACAATTTTTTCTCTTCAGTGAAATAGTCGTACAAAATTTCGTACGACATACAGATCTGTCGTACCTCGTACAATTAGCCAAAATAATCGTATGCGTACGACTATAGTCGTACATATGGCAACCCTGGTTAGGCAGTTATGCGCAAGGCGAGTGGCAGAAATAAACTATGCGCACAAGCCTGGGGCAAGAATGCGCAAGTCTCCCGCTCTGGGACCGGGAGACATTGGCAACTACTCGTATATGCAACTTCATCAGCTGATTTAAGGTCTTGCGTAGGAGCTGCTGTTTTCATCGCAAATACTTGTGTAGTTCCGGTGCATTCGACTAGTTTGTCGAGTATTTTTTTATAGGTTATCTCTATGTGAGAATGTGATGAACTGCTCTAATGAGAAAAGCGTAGAGTTCACTGGACAATACAAGAATTATCCTTGTCTTTGGCGAGCCTGAGATTCGAATTATAGGGACCGTCAGAAAAGGAAGGATGCCCATCAGTTTTTAGCAGAAAAGTATGAGCTGGGATTCGGAAAAGCAGTCAACAAAAAAATTAAAAGTTTCAAATGCTACTTTCATAGGCTTCACACAGAAGTGAAGAAAACCGAATTAATTAATTTATACATCTTGATTACACAGCTTTTAACACTGCCTGTATCACTTCAGAAAAAAAATATATATATATATATATATATATATATATATATATATGCTTTAACGTGTTAATCAACTAGATTACCTTGTTGACTAGTTTCGGCCAGTGGGCCATCATCAGAACTGGGTAGTCTTTGCGCCTTCTGATTGTGTTTCGTGTGTGTGTGTGCGTGTGCGCGTGCGTCGGTGTGTGTGTGTGTGTTTTTTTTTTGATGCGGATGTGTTTTTGTGTGCCTGTATATTTCGTATTGTTCTAATGTGTTCAGTTCTGGTTTTTCGGTTGGATATGTTGAATTTCCATGTCTATGTTTATGTTGCTGTAGGTGTGGTTGGCGTTTGTGATGTGTTCTATTTATGTGGAAGTGTTTTGTGATTTAGTTATGGCTGTGATGTGTTCTTTGTAAGGTGTTTGAAATGACCTGCCTGTCTGTCCTATGTAGAAGTTGCTGCAAGTACTGCATTTAAGTTTGAATACAACTGTCTGGTTGTTAATTTATTTACGTATTTATTTATTAGTTATTCACTTACTAAATTATTTATTCACTCTTTTATTTATTTCTTCGTGTATTTATTTATTCATATATTTATTCTCTTACTCATTTGATCATTTATTTATTTACTTATTTACTTATTATTTATTTATTTATTTAATCACATTATTTACATATACATGCTACATGCCCTGCCCATCTGAAACGTATTTTATGTTCCAATTATGTCAGGTGAAGTATACAATGCGTGCAGCTCTGCGTTGTGTAACTTTCTCCATTCTCCTGTAACTTCATCCCTCTTAGCCCCAAATATTTTTCTAAGAACCTTATTCTCAAACACCCTTAATCTCTGTTCCTCTCTCAAAGTGAGAGTCCACGTATGGGCGAATCCAGAAATGCATATAGAGTGTTGGTTGGTAGGCCAGAGGGAAAAAGACCTTTGGGGAGACCGAGACGTAGATGGGAAGATAATATTAAAATGGATTTGAGGGAGGTGGGATATGATGGTAGAGACTGGATTAATCTTGCTCAGGATAGGGACCAATGGCGGGCTTATGTGAGGGCGACAATGAACCTCCGGGTTCCTTAAAAGCCAGTAAGTAAGTATTATTTACATATTTATTTATTTCCAGTGAAGATGCTGTTTGGGGAGTTATACCACATACAGAGAGAATGACCAGTGAGGGTAGTCCGAGGCGTGCGAGTGAAAATACAAGGAGAAGTGATTGTGGATCAACCGGCGAGGACAGCGCAAGTGAAGATCAATTAATAAGAATGTCACAGGCCGTTGGTAGTCCTGGGTGCTCGAGAGGAAGTGCTACGATATGAAGGAGCTGTGCGATACCGACCGTGAAGTAGAAGCGGGTGACGAACATTTAATAAGAGGTAAAATGACAAATAGAAACTGTAACAATAATAAAGTAAATTCAATCAAGGATATAGATACTGAACGAAACTACCTATTAAGAGGTAGGCATCAACAAAGGTTTAATTTTCCTAAAATTAGAAAAACTATTTATTAACTAAATAAGATAAGAAGACAGGTTTTGAAAATAAGATAGAATAACGTCAAGGTTTTAAAATAAAAAAAAAATAAAAATAGAGAATTAATGAAGTTGTTAATGTATTCCGATAGCTGTATTAATTGTTAAATGTTCAAAAGGTAATTGACTTTATAAATTGGTAAACTACTAGGCCTATATTTTAAATTCAATAAGTATCGTAGGACCATCGGATCTATGCCCCTTCAGTGCTGTCGTCGTTCTTGGAAAAGTTAACGCCTCTACTCACCCCATTCCACCCGTTTCTCTCACACTACGTCAAACAGCAGGCCACGAACCTTGCCGAATAGGGATGTTGCCAAACTTCCGTCAAACAGTGTCATGTCTCTTGAATATTGCTTATAATACTGTAAGGTTAATTATTACTTAGTCATAATTTAATTTAAGTAGGTCTAATGACGCTGATTGACTTATGCAAAATGCTATTACTTGCTTAATAATATTTCTTTCACCACTCCGTGCTACAGTATTCATGTTGAGTTGACAACACTGGACTGCAAGTGCCAATAAACTGTCCCGCAAGAAGGCTCATAATTATGAGTAGTGGGGGAGAGAAATAGGAATACAGGGAGAGAAATGAATTGCCGAGGCTGAAAAAGAATTAAGGTTCAGTTCGCATATCTTACGGGGGCACAGATCCGATGGTCGGACTATAAACTGCGGGAGTGCGGGCCCTTTACCGTCAAGTTAAGTATGACTGGAGTGTTCCGTGGCGAGTGTACTGAACTCTCAGGTAAGCAATTCACTGAGCGTGCTTCAGACGTACAGCATTGAGTATATGAATTGCATACATACAATAATCATACATTTCGTACTTATCTAATTGATGTGATGTCGACGGAATCTTTTTCTTTACAATAAGGAATTACAATATACTCCTACAACTATGTACATACGTAGAGTGTCAAAGGAGAAACTTCTGCGTGTATCAGTTAGAATATGTTTGTACTGCGAAAATCTTCTTCCGACAGCACATGAGGTTAATGGAAAGTACGTGAAAAGATTTACATTGTCATTTAAGTTTTTGTCCTGTTTTTTCACCAAACTGTTCAACACTGCATACCCATTATTTTTTATTACACTATGTAATTTATCATTTACCTTATCAAGATACAGTACTTGGTGTACCTTGTTAATTGTTTCCGATACTTTCTTAATTAATTTAATATTTTGGCAATCGTATTCTGGTACGAAATTGGGAAATATTCTTTACGTATTGTTGCTTCTCCTGGAATATGTTGATTTGTGTATTTTTCCAGAAATGATCTAAAGTGGGGGTTGTCCAAAATTCTGAATGGAATGTTTGTGTGTACCAACATGTCACATAAGTCTATATTGAATATTGTGACCGACTATTTGAACTCGATTGGTTCTTGTTTGAATTGCGTTCAACATTTTCCTTGTGTGCTTTACTATTACAGTGTCTTTCAAAATAGTACTTCTTAGTTCGTAATAATCTGAAATTACACACGACACATACAACATTTTCTCCTTAGGTTAAATATATCGCTTCCGAATTGTTCCACCAAATTATTTAGTATTGCATTTCGTCAGCGAGTTGTTTTAGGCATTATAATATCGTTGGCTGAGAACCAGACTGTTCTAAGTCCAACTTTTTATAAGAAAGAAATCTGTGTTTCATTGTGTTCCAGTTCTTGTCTGCATATATGTTGTTGTTGTTTTCTAATGCCAGGTGTTTGACAATAAAGTCATTTGACCTCTTGCACTCCAATATTTTTCAAAGAATATTGGAGTGAAAATGGCAAGTTGTAGCCGATTTAAGTGAACACCATATTTTAACGTTTTGGTGGCTACTTCATTCACACACAACCCCCAGAATGTCTGGAGGACCACACCTGCTGTTGGTCGACGGGTCCATTGGACCTAGCTGGGAGATCTTGTTGATCACCAGCTTTCCCTCCTTAAGCCACTGGAGGACGATTTTAGTGCCATAGCAGGTCAGCACTAGGTACAGAAAAGTAGAAAGAGGAGGAAGGAAAGTGAAATGAACCCCTAGGCCTCGAATGCTCTAATGCCGTCAGGGTCGAAGAAAGTAAGAGTTCAGTCAGAGGACTGGATAGGAAAGGGTAAAGAGGGAATTATGTATTGGTTAGAGGAAAATTATACCAAATTCAGTCATTAACTCATAAAGCTGACCAGTGCTAATGGATGAGTAGCCCCTCCCTTTAGTTACTAACAGCTGCACCACGGGAAGGTAGGGATGGGACATTGGGTATTTGTCCAGGTTGGTTCCTTAAAGCCTTCAATGGGAAGGATTAATGGCTCTCTCCCCTGTATCCGACAGATACCCTTTTGCAGCCTGTCTACATATATGAATCGAACAAAATTGTAAATATTCCTCTCCATAAGGTTGCTATGAAGCATTCCAAATTGTTTCATGAAGCTTTGAATGTCAGGAGCTTAAAATAACACTTATGAAAAAAAATAGTAAAATGGACTTGGAACAGTCTGGTTCTGGGCTATCAATATGTGTCATTTCACACACGCAATTCTTCAGTATGACAGCTAAACACACTCTGAATGTTTCGGATTCGATGCACGGAACAGTACGGCGAAAGGCGAGAGAGACTTACGTCATACTCTATACCCGTCTGCATAGTCAACTGCAATCACCGTATAGGGCCCGCACTCCCGCGGTCTATCAATAAGAATGCATTTATAATAAATTTATTAGTCATCATAATACCAATGAATCGAAAATGAGTGCATACGATACAATGATGAAACTGAATTGAGGTTGATTATGTAAGCAACTTGTTAAGTGTATGTTTAAACATGTATGCGGTAGTCTTCATAGAAGTTACGCAAACGATTCTGCTGACAAGAAAATAGTGCAAGATTAACCTAAATATTGAATGTACCGATTCAGCTATTTCAGTCTCATGACTTCACAGTATGTCGACATCTGCTCACCTATTTGAAATACAGTAGAACCTCTATTATCCGTGGTAATAGAAGGGATGGGCTGAACGGTTAATCGAAAAAATCGGATAGTACGTACCATAAATATTTCGTAATTTCTCCGTGGTGTTGTGTTTAAGACGCTAAATAGTGGACAGTTCACTAATTTTATTCTGGTTGTCAAAAACGGGTTTTTAAGGGGCAAGAAAACTCTTTATAATGGCTGTCTACAGAAAAATAGGAATAATGGAGGTATCATTTGTAGATTTACATACTTTATACACTCTACACTTGTTTTTTTATTAAATATCGCAGTTATAACTCCAATCTCGTATTCTGATGCGATATGAGCCATAGTTTCCCTTTCCCAAACCATTCAATTATTTGCACGTTTTTCGATACGTTTTCTCTTGACATCCGTGGAAGACATTTTATATATAAATTATACAGTAGGTCCACCGCTATGGAGTAACGGTTAGCATGCATGACCGTGAAACGAACGAACCCGGATTCAAATCCTGGTTGAGGTTTATTCCGGAGTTTTCCCTCAACCCATTAAGAGCAAATGCTGGGTAACTTTCGGCGCTGGACCCTGGACTCATTTTTGCTGGCATTATCACCTTCATCTCATTTTGACGCTAATAACCTTAAAAGTTGATAAACCGTCGTAAAATAAACAATTGCAAGAAAATAAAAGTTATATAGTACGGAAATTCGAACAGTAGACCATAGTGTGTAACGATAAAGGATTTTAATAATGCTCTCTTGAAAAAATACGTACCAATACAGACCTGGGCGTTATTAACTCGATTGAGTCACTGCAGATCACCCTTTAACGCCACCTTCCCTGGCTTAGACAGTTTTGTTTCGGTACGATATGAGCGGAGAGGAAGTCAGTGACGGATTGTATCAGGCTTTTACGAACTTACGGCTCTCGCTGGTCGTCTAAAATCCACCAGTGATGCAAAGAGCCTTACTCTCCGTTTGTTTATAAGGCGGTGTAAGCGAAAAGGACATGGGTGTGGGTGTCTTTGATCCTTTAACTTCCCGTCTTATGCCAGGGCTGTACTAATATAATGTACGAAACAGTATTTCATGTAAATTAGTTCTGAAATAAAAGCGAATCAAAAATAGTCGGATAATCCACCAATCGGTTAATAGGGTGACGGATAATCGGGGTTCTACTGTAATAAGTTATTATGTAAAATGAGACCTAAAATTAAACATAAATATTGGATAAATAGAGCAACAGGAAGATTGATGTACACTTGTTTATTGTAGAGTTAAAAAATTTAAAAAGTAATATGTAAATAAGCTTTAAGGCCTTTTTTGTTTTAAATAAACGCGCTTGGTTGAAACTTGCACTAAAACTAGACGTAAGTGCAAGTTAAAGCCAACATAAATTAAAATAGATACCGTAATTTCCCATAACTATGGTCCAGGCACCCAACTATGGTCCAAAACGCATTATGTACTACTTAGTCCCCCAAGAGTTCGGTGTTTGCCATTTAAGGCGCCACTGTGATGGAATTATGTTCCCCATAGATGCTTCTATCTACCATTACACGTGGCAATGATATGGATGCTTAACAAGGTCAGCGTTCTATTGAAAGTGTGAAGACACGAAATCATTCAGTTTGTGATTTTCTATTTTATTAAGCTCTCTGTAGAACTGTACGTTATAGATATATGATTCTTTGTACAATTAAACCTGGCTATATAGTGTTTACTTTCACGTAATAACTAGACTGGCAGAGGTTAAGGACTCTGCGTGAAAAATGTTTAAGGGGACACTCAACTTAAAATTTGCAGAAAAAGTGTCATAGAAATGAAAAATTAAATTTCTACGCTAATTTACGTGACTGAACTAAATCAATATGCAGAATTCTTGCCCTATTCATTGAGAAGTCACAGTCAAATGCACAAAGCCAAAAAATAAAAAATGATAATTAAAAGTGATATTTCAATTAATGATTGATTAAAAATTGAAATATTTTTTATTTTGAAAAGTATTGGATCTAATGAGCTGAGATTTTGCATGTTACTTTCCATGTGTATATTAAACTTTTTCTCCAAATTTGAAAAAGATTGGTCAAATAGGAAAAAAGTTCCAAAATATAGTTGAGTGTCCCCTTAACCTCAAGGCTAGAAGTCAGTCCTCAACTATGCACCACAATTTTTCGTGGACCATAGTTGTATTTCATTTTGAAATATTTGTTTCAATAAAATGTGATCAATGTGATTATTTACTTCTGCAAATACGGTGTCTCAGTATATTCTAAAACACCATTTAACATTATAGTCAAGTAAACAAAGAAACAGGGTGTTCCAGCATCAATGATTCTAGCACGAATGATGGTCCGGTAAAACGAAAACTTCAGGGTAGAAGGAAAACAACCGTCTCTGTGAGTGACTATGAGAGCGATGAAATTGAATTGGATACAGATTATGATGTTTCCGGTGTTCTCTCCATATTTACAGACAGTGAGTCAGATATGGAAAAGAAGACGAAATCTGTTAAATTAATGCTAAAGGCACATAGTTATATGGTAGTTACTTATGAGGGCGAATTGTGGCCAGGGAAAGTTTTGGAAGTGTTGGAGCTGTTGTTTCATGTATAGTAAGAAGCGGCAATTACTGAGGTGGCGAGAAAATGGAAGACATTTTATTCTATAGAAAGTAAAATATAATAAAACAAATTGAAGACCCCAAATGCGTCTCGAAAAAGAGAGATCTATTTTCAATTTCAGAATTATAAGAGAAGTGGAGATTCAAAGGATCGAAATAAGCCTAATGAATGTAGTTCTCAGTACGATAAATAAACATTATCAGTGAATTTATTTGCATAATATTTTGCTAAGAATGTGTTCATTTATTTTGATACCGTACTTTTGTTCTTTAATATACACCACCTGCAAAAAAATCGGGCCAACTACATTTTCTTTAAAATTTTTGAAAATTGTACGATTTTTAAAATAATTATAGGTGTGCTGAGGTTCATTTAGTTATTCATTTATTTTGTGATACGTAACACTGTAAAACTGAATACGTAATAGCCAACAATGATCTGAAAAGAAGATTCATTCTTCTTGTAATATTGTGTGTAAACTTCTCGGACTCATTTCGAGCTAAGCTGAAGATGTCTACAGACTGGTAAGCTCTTTTGGGGCAGTATTGGAGTACTTCATTGTATACAACTGTCACTAAGTCCTACCGATTCAGCAAAAGTGGTGCTCTTCACAGATGAATCGAGATTTAGTTTACAGATGGACGTGAAATAGTGTGGAGAAGAGAAGGAGAACGTTTTTCTTCATGTTCCTTCAGATCACGTGTCAGTTTCCAAGGTGGATCAGTAATGGTATGGGGTGGCATTTCGTATGAAGCTCACACAGAACTTGTTTTCATTAATGGAGGTGCTTTGACTGCTCCAAGATACATCGAAGGTCTAATTCAACATATGGTATCATATGCCCAACTTATTGGTGAAACGTTCCTGTTAATGCATTACAATGCACGCCCTCATGCTACAAGAATCGTGGATGAGTTCCTTCACGACGTTGGATTGAATAGAATGGCATGGCCAGCAAGAAGTATGATATAAACCCTATTGAACATGTGTGGGGGCTGCTAGGGAAGCAAGTTAGAAGTCGCCTAACTCCTCACAGCAACTTACAGCATCTCCGAAATGTTCTAAGTAAAGAATGGAATAGAATCGACCAGACTGACATCCAGAATCTGATCGAAGGGTTGAATCGGCGAATGGTAACAGTCATACAGCCACGGGGAGGTAATACCCGTTATTACCAACATCTGAGTGGCCACAAAATCAGTTGAACATTTGGAAGAAAATTGACATAATTTGTAAGTTTTTGCACCTTTTAATTATATCCATTATTTGGCGTTGAAAATAATAGCGCAAATGATAATGAATAAGTTTTTTTTTCTTCTGGGAAGCAATGTTTTCTTCATTTCATAAAGGATTTTCTGATTCTCACCTCATAAAACATTGAGAAACTTTAGGTGGCCCGGTTTTTTTTTTTTTTTTTGCCGGTGAGTGTAGTTGTTCATTATTGCAGAAAAATGACTTTCAGATTTCACTTGTTTATTGAGTGTTTATGTAATGTGTACTAATAAAAAGAATCCATGTACTTTTCATTTATTTTTAATATTTCTGTGCTAGATTATGTGTCTACCCTTAAATTAGAAACTCAATGTATTCATTAATTTCGAGGGAAAAATTGCTCCGGGGCAGGGTATCGAACCCGGGACCTTTGGTTAAACGTACCAACGCTCTCCCAACTGAGCTACCCGGGAACTCTACCCGACACCGATCCAATTTTTCCCTCTGTATCCACAGACCTCAAAGTGGGCTGACAACCGTCAAGCAACCAATATTGAGTGCACACTAACTTTGTGTGACTTAAATTATGGTTTTCTGTTACGTTCAGTGACGTGTATTATGCAAATCAAGATTTCAGGAATAACTCCTTGTAAAGTTAATTTGAATAATTTCGAGGGAAAAATTGTTCCGGGGCCGGGTATCGAACCCGGGACCTTTGGTTAAACGTACCAACGCTCTCCCAACTGAGCTACCCGGGAACTCTACCCGACACCGATCCAATTTTTCCCTCTATATCCACAGATCTGTCGACTTGGTTGGCGAGTTGGTATACCGCTGGCCTTCTATGTCCAAGGTTGCGGGTTCGATCCCGGGCCAGGTCGATGGCATTTAAGTGTGCTTAAATGCGACAGGCTCAGGTCAGTAGATTTACTGGCATGTAAAAGAACTCCTGCGGGACAAAATTCCGGCACATCCGGCGACGCTGATATAACATCTGCAGTTGCAAGCGTCGTTAAATAAAACATAACATTGACTCCACAGACCTCAAAGTGGGTTGACAACCGTCAAGCAACCAACATTGAGTGCACACTAACTCTGTGTGACTTAAATTGTGGTTTTCTGTTACGTACAGTGACGTGTATTATGCAAATCAAGCTTTCAGGAATAACATCCTGTAAAGTTAATTTGAATAATTTCGAGGGAAAAATTGTTCCGGGGCCGGGTATCGAACCCGGGACCTTTGGTTAAACGTACCAACGCTCTCCCAACTGAGCTACCCGGGAACTCTACCCGACACCGATCCAATTTTTCCCTCTATATCCACAGATCTCAAAGTGGGCTGACAACCGTCAAGCAACCAACATTGAGTGCACACTAACTCTGTGTGACTTAAATTGTGGTTTTCTTATTATGCAAATCAAGCTTTCAGGAATAACTTCCTGTAAAGTTAATTTGAATAATTTCGAGGGAAAAATTAACTTTACTGAAAGCTTGATTTGCTCAATGTATTGATTTACGAATAATTACAGCTCCAGCTATAGTCCATTCATGCTTTCAAGCATGAATATAAGAGTGGACCATAGTTGGGCAACTCAGAGTACAACTATGTACCAATGCTTATTATTTTTTAACACTTGTAATTAAATAATTTCAAACACATATGTCAATATTTATTTAATATAAACTTACAAGAGTCCGAAGCCAAAATTTCACTTAATCTGGATGAATAGTACTGAATATACAAAGGAAAATGTGACAAATGTGGACCATAGTTAGGGGAAACTACGGTATAGGATGGAAAGTGAGGTATTAAATGTATATTTATTGCGTATAATTGCTATTTGTGTACCTATATGTTAATTGTAATTTATTAAGTTTATGTACTTTTTGTGAACCATTATTAATAAATATCCATATTTATTTATTCATTTATTCACTTATTCATTCACTACACATATACACTCACTTATTCCCTCATTAAGTAAAGAGATAGGTTTGGAAGTAAATCCCGAAAAGGCAAAGTATATGATTATGCCTCGTGACCAGAACATTGTACGAAATAGAAATATAAAAATGAAAATGTATCCTTTGAAAAGGTGGAGCAACAGTAACAGATATAAATGACACTCAGGAGGATATTAAACGCAGAATAAATATGGGAAATGCCTGTTATTATTCAGTTGAGAAGCTTTTGTCATCCAGTCTGCTGTCAAAAAATCTGAAAGTTAGAATTTATAAAACAGTTATTTTACCGGTTGTTCTATATGGTTGCGAAACTTGGACTCTCACTTTGAGAGAACAGATGTTAAGGGTGTTTGAGAATAAGGTGTTTAGGAAGATATTTGGGGCTAAGAGGGATGAAGTTAAAGGTGAATGGAGATGGTTACACAACGCAAAAGTGAACGCATTGTATTCTTCACCTGACATAATTAGGAACATTAAATCTAGACGTTTGAGATAGGCAGGGTATGTAGCCCTTATGAGCGAATCGAAAAATGCATATAGAGTGTTAGTTGGGAGGATAATATTAAAATATTGAGGGAGGTGGGATATGATGGTAGAGACTGGATTAATCCTGCTCAAGATAGGGACCGATGGCGGACTTATGTGAGGCCAACAATGAACCTCCGAGTTCCTTAAAAGCCGTAAAGAAGTAAGTATGTAATGGTTTATTTGCCCTCCTGTCCCTACCTTTACATATTATACTCTGTCCCGATAATCCAATTACTCGTAAATAATTTAAACCAGATAATTATTGGGCTCCTTCTCAAAAAAGGAGCTTGATTGCAGAAAAAAACTTTTATTCTATTGTCTTATTTATTTTTGTTAATTGGTATGTTTCACCAATAAATTAATTTAGTAACATAATAATAATTAAAAAATCTTACTTTTACGTGAGTTTAGAGAGCCTTCAGAATCATCGGGAAAACCTTTTTTATAGCGTGAAATAGTAGGATCTGACAATTTTAAAGCGAATCTTAAATTTGGAACGCTGTCATCAGTGGCTGAAAATCTTAACATATGGCCAGTCTGGTAACTGCTGAAACTGCTGAAAATCTTGTTTCTGGTCCAGTCAATTGTAATTTAATGTCAAAATCTGACCTTGACGTCCGCGTAAATTTCTAAAAAGTGATTTTACGGCCAGCTCATTATCTCTATCACGGTTCTAGTTACACTAGTGGCTTGTGCAGCAAATGCTGCAAACAAAGTTCATTAGACGTTCAAATAAACATTTTTCAGATTTATTTTCAACGAAGAATACCAGACGTTCGGAAAGATATTTGCTTCCGTAACAATGAAAGATACTCTCTCAAGCCAATACTAAAGAGAACCACGCATATAAATATCTACATCACACCGCCATTAAATATATGAAAAAGACCCAACCTCACTTGATTAATAATTCTGTGGTGTTTGGGTAAAGGGAGATAAGTCATAAAAATGAGTTCGGAGGTAAATGAAAATTAAACTTGGAACCCTTATTATAAATAATTTTTTACACAAATAAAACACTTCAACTGCTTGTATACTTTGATTTTTGCACACCCACGTGTATAATTTAACCCTTAGTTGCCTGACGGTACTTAGAAGTACCGTGATTTATTTTGCATACTTTAAGACCTGGAAGAATAATAAACCGCCAGAATTTACGTGCAACCTAATAAATAAAATCCATGAAGGATACTGACAGTACTGTACATAGAAATACAACCTTTATATATAAAAAAAAAAAATTTCTGAAAAAATTACTGTATGTTTTGAATTCATATTCTGACAACATTTACTAAAGGAAACGGATTTGTTTTAATTTTTTCTTATGTCCGGCAACAAAGGGTTAACTTGTGTGTTCATCTGGGGAACAAAATTCCACCTGGACAAAAAAAATGACTTATACCCCTTTACCTGAACATCACAGATTTATAAAAAATATTTGATTTTTAATAATATTATTATCTTACGTAAGTTTTATAGCTTTTAGTAACATATACTATATGGCCGCCACTCAGTAAAATATAGAAATCAAAATCTTATTTAAGTTATTCTCTACATCTACTTATATAACCCCAAAACGTTTCACTTTCATATCATCAATATAGCATTAATATGTATAATTAATGAAAAATAGTCACATCATGGCATTAACTACAATAATATTTCATTTCTAATCGTAATAATGTCATCAAACCACCTCAAGTTTTGTAGTTTTTAATATCCAATACACAGCTGTAACCAGAAAATTACACACCACAGAATCGAACCTGTAAATTATTTTTAGTAAGTTAAGTTTTTAATAACCAATTTAATTTGAGCTCTAAATATGTCAGCATTCTTGCAGATCATGGCCTTCGTGCTATATTGTTTACTGTAGTATGTGTTTTGTTTTATTCTGAAATGCAACACGGCCGACTTGATGCTTGCTTCGCTTCTCCTTCACAAAAAAGCGAAGGGTATATCAAGTCGGCCGTGAATGCTATTAGCTAGTTCTCAAAACTGACGACAGATGGATTTTGGAAAATAGGAAAATTATGTTTAAAAATTGACATTTCACTGAAAACTACTATTTTTCCGAAAAACTTTGAGTTCCAAACTTCAAAATGAGGGGTCATTTATTAAAATCCGTCCAGCTGTTTTCCCGTAATTTCCATTACCAATTCAAATTATATATATAGATTTTTTCCTTTGTGATATTTGCTTATCCAAATATGTGCGCAAATGGAAATGAGATGTGCGCAGGAGAATCTGAAGTATTAACTAGCAACTGTTGTTTGCCTCTCATTATTCCTGCGCAGTTGCAGAAGTGGAACCGTGGCTTAAGACAACCTGTTCTCGACGAGTACTTGCCCTCGACTCGAAATATAGCATTATGGTAAATCAATTTTGAAATTGAATGACAATACAAATCAAGTGCTGGAAGAAATTCGCTTTTACGTCTTTGCTTTTTCACAAAAGATCTGTATGAAATTTCGCACCACATTCTACAAGTGTAGAAAGATTAGGAAGTGGAAACAGACGAGGAAGTGAAGAAAGGCAAAGGAAAAATAAGTAAAGATACGAAAGAGAAAAAAGGAGTGAAAATAAACGAGGAAGTGGAGATGACTGACGAGAAAGTAGAGATAGACGAAGAAGTGCACAAGACTGACGAGAAAGTAGAGACAGACGAGGAAGAGGAGATGGCAGCGGCGGATTTTCAGGGGAAGCAAGGGAGGCAATGCCTAATATTTTACCAGAACACAATATGACAATATTAATTCCAGCTGAATTAAGATCAATAAGTTATAGTAAAAGACGGACGTTTTTCCTTTTATATTAATTTTACTATTCACTACGACTGAGTTGTAAGTTACGTCAAGTTGACCACATATACAGGGTGTTCATTTCAAAGTGTGTCATGACGTCACTGTTGTGAGTCAGCGATTTGAAGCGAGTTTCAGCTTTTATGTCAGAGAAGTTGCCTATTATTCAAGGCGTTCAATCTGAACTTGAAAACGTGTACGGTACAACTTGAACGTCGTAGCAACAGATGGCGATCTGTACGGTCTGTGTGCTACCATAACCTCTTTCGAACTGTGTTTTGCGCGGGCAAGTCGTACGCAGGGTATTTGTTATCATCGGTTGCGTAAGGTAACATTCCACAACACAAATCAAATGCTCCGTGTCCATGTTGACCGTCCAAATTAATGTCAAGAAATACATAAGTACCTAATCGTCTTAACCCTCTCACCATATCCCGAGAGTAAGAAAAAAGTTCACCTCAGTATGTGTTTCCAAACTGTTCACATTCCTGCCACTACCGGCGTTACCATATGTATCGGTACGTACCGGTACTCTTCAGAATGAACACCGTACTTACTAGGCAACTTCTCTGGCACATAGGTAATGCGCCTTTGCGGAAGTGTAGGAAAATTGAATTCTCTAGGCTCATCGGCTAGCCACATGACGGCATACGGCGAGCCACGACACACTTTGAACTGAACAGCCAGTAGTTGGTGATGCCTCCTCGCTGTACTGTAGATATTACAAATAATTCATACCGAAAAATAACAGATAGCGCTGTAACTTGTATGAGCTATTCCATCTCAAATCGACCGAAATATAGAGAAAATTGACCTTACAATTTCTAAATACAATAAAACTTTTTTTGTACGTAGAGAACTGTGATACAATGCTTTATGCAAAGTTTGAGGCATCAGAACTTCATAGTGTTTAAATTAAAAATATTTAAATTTATCGTATTTTCATAATATTTGCAACTTTAATCTGTTGTAGCTCCGAAATCCTTTCACCCAATGATCAAAATCATGGTTTATTTTGATGTTGAGAAATTAAAGTTTATATTGACATATAAACAGATCTTCTTACTTTTTATGGAAATAGAGAAATTTAGATTTTTCCTCATTAAGACGCCTTTGCCAAGGAAAAAATAATTTTAAAATATATAGTTAGATTCCGCATTGAAAGTACAAATAAACACATATTTTTTACTGATGGTATGTTGATAAGAAAGTATTGAAACTATCAAATAAAGAAAATAAATAGTACGCTCGTGAACTAACCAGCTGACTGTGAGGCGGGAGCTAGTCGAGGTAAGCAAGGCCAGGAGACATAAACACGTGATGTATCGTCTAGCAGTCATGACTGTGCTAGCTTTATCACAGGTTTTCATAAACACAGGAGTACAATGACGCCCATCTTAAGCTCTCGGCCAGTGTGTGCGGTACTGCGCCGTTCAAGTCTAGGCGTGTGAAAATAATTTATTTAATACCCTCGAAACTTATTGCCGTACCACTAAGCAAACAATGCCGAATCCCTCTTAATAATGCAAGGTTTTTTCTCAATATTTTTTTACATTTTTACAAATTATCAAAAAGCCTAAAAGCAAGTAAAATCAGATTATCTGTCTCTCTGTATACAATAAAAATAAGGATTACTTCTTAACATAACCTACCAATGTCAGCTTCAAAATAAGCTCTCGTTCAATGTTCTGCAGTAAATGGTTCCAGAGTTCTGAGCGCTGAAAGAGGCTTGTTTTGATAAAATACGCTAAATTTGTCGCTCAATAATACGAAAACCGTTTGACTTTCGATAGTATATTTTTGAAAATGCACTCTCCTCAGCACCTTGTATAAATAGGGAAAAAATTAGAGTTAAAAAAATGCGAGATTTTTACTGATCGGTTTCATATGGAATAGCCCGTTTATAATCGACATCTAGCACTCTAGCAGCCTGCAGTGTCTTCTATGCGTGAGCAGAAGAGAGGAGACAACTACGTCACTCTGCTCCCCGGTAACCATGACAACAGCACTTCAAGCAATGAGATAGACGAGGCAGTTGAGATAGATGAAGTAATGAAAGACGAATAATGGAGATAGACGAGGAAGTTGAGATAGATGAAGTAATGAAAGACGAATAATGGAGATAGACGAGGAAGTTGAGATAGATGAAGTAATGAAAGACGAATAATGGAGACAGACGAGGAAGTTGAGATAGATGAAGTAATGAAAGACGAATAATGGAGACAGACGAGAAAGTAGAGATAGACGAAGAAGTTGAGATAGATGAAGTAATGAAAGACGAATAATGGAGACAGACGAGAAAGTAGAGATAGACGAGGAAGTTGAGATAGATGAAGTAATGAAAGACGAATAATGGAGACAGACGAGAAAGTAGAGATGACGAGGAAGTTGAGATAGATGAAGTAATGAAAGACGAATAATGGAGACAGACGAGAAAGTAGAGATAGACGAGGAAGTTGAGATAGATGAAGTAATGAAAGACGAATAATGGAGACAGACGAGAAAGTTGAGATAGATGAAGTAATGAAAGACGAATAATGGAGACAGACGAGGAAGTTGAGATAGATGAAGTAGTGAAAGACGAATATTGGAGACAGACGAGAAAGTAGAGATAGACGAGGAAGTTGAGATAGATGAAGTAATGAAAGACGAATAATGGAGACAGACGAGAAAGTAGAGATAGACGAGGAAACTGAGATAGATGAAGTAATGAAAGACGAATAATGGAGACAGACGAGAAAGTAGAGATATTATCTGTACTGTTTAGGAAAACTGTATAATAAGGTCTCATGCCATATAATTATTAATTTCCAACTTGTAAATTATTCCTTTTATTTATAAACAAGAGAGAATTCAGTTCTTGAAGCCGAACTTGGACAAATTATAATACGGAATACATTAACCTTACGTAATAGTATCCATAAAGTTGAAATTGCAATTGTTTGACATAGGCAGTTTCATACATGATATTAAAATTACCAAGAATAATTGCGGTTCTTATTTTTACGATATACAAATTTAATTTCACCCGTATAACGACAATAACTGGTATGCCGTTTATTATTAAATCTCCGCATACATGGAAAACCTACTTCACCATGAGGTATGGTAGACTTATAGTTTGGTACAAGCCAAAAACGTACGTAAGCATTACAGCATAATTAACACAAGGTGGGCCAAAGAAACGGGAGATTTTAATTTTGTTGTTTGTAGTACATTGATTTTTTTAGTAGGCTTAGATTCATTTTCATTGTTTAGCCTGACTGTTGCAATTCATTAAATATGGAGCATTGGACTGGTGAGCAACGAGGATTACTGTAAAATCTTATCTAAATGGTCAACGAGCACAAGCTGCTCGTAGGGAGTTTCGCCGCTACTTTCAACTACGTCGTCATGATCCTGTGACCTCTTCACATACGATTAAAACTTGGGTTCGCAATTTATAAGAAACAGACAGAGCACTAAAGAAGAAACCCCCAGGTAAAGAAAAACTGTCAGTGGTCGTGCGAAAACTGTTAATGCAACTCGTTATGTGATATTGTTTCAATTTTAGTGGTCGAACTGAGATGAAGCTATTTTCGTTTGAACCTATCAACCTGAGTTCAGCAAGACGATGCAATAGAACCAGCATTTCCAACTCCAGTTTGCAGAAATACACTAAACGCTTACAAAAACCCACTAAATATAGCATAAAACCCATTAGATTTTATATGTATATTACATATTTTAAAATAGTAATAATAGGCTATAAATAATTATTAAACACTTAACAAAACTACAAAAGAAGAGATTCTACATAATCATTATCGTCTTCTTCTTCTTCAGTCGTAGTTGCAGAAGTTGAAGCACCTGCAGTTTTTGGTATGCATGTTGCTATTGTTCCGATTTTTTTAACAATGTGTTCAGGCCACGGCCTACTTGTAGGCCGCCGTGGTTCAGGCAAGTCAAAATCATGGAAAAATTTACCACACCATCTCAATGCAGCCGAAATTGACCGTTATACATTTGTCCCCTTCTATTTCTAATTTTGATTTTAATTATATTCATCTAGCTACCAGGGAGGCAGAGCATAAAAAGTGAGAACTCAGCTAATTCCTTGAATGGGTTCATATCTGAAGCATCTTTATACTGAAAAACTTCACACCAAAAACCACTGTTAAAACCAATGACGTTATAGTTAAAAAACAGAGTGGTGCCTCCACGTGTTATGTATGATTCAGGACTTCCCCTTTTCTACAGATGAGAGGAATGCTGACACAGGACAAAGTAGAGTTTAGTTGTTTAAAGAAAAAACAAATTCCCACTGATCTGAGCGCGAAAAGAATTAGATTTCCCACTGCCCACCGTTCAATAATTTTTTCCCACCGACAGAGAGAGAAAAAAACTAGATTTAGTGGGAAAACCACCGTGTTGGCAACACTGAATAGAACATACTGCAGCCATCTCTATGACATAAATGCGAAATCTGTTTGGGGATGACGTCATATCGAGAAATGGACACATCGTCTGGCCTGCACGGTCCCCCGATTCAAGTGCACGTGGTTTCTTTTTATGGGGTATCTAAAAGTAAGGTATATGGAAACAAAACCGCGAAACATTGAACAACTGAAGAGAACAATTCGAGAAGAAATTTCAAACATTACAGCTGCAACGTTGCAAAGTGTAATGAGAAACTTCAAACAGAGATTACAAGAATGTATGCACGTTGGTGGAGGGCATTTGAAGGATTTAATTTTCAAAAAGTTGTGGTTACTTGCAAATAGCATACTATATTCTATATTTTCATACAATAAAAGTCAATACAATATCTAAAGTTTCATTTCGCTATTTAAAAATCTTCCATTTCTTTGGCCCACCCTGTGCGCCATGAGAACGGTGCATGCAATGTTAATTCTAGAAACACGTATTTTTTACTTGGTTATTTAACGACACTATATCAACTACGAGGTTATTTAGCGTCGTTGAAACTCGTGATAGCGAGATATTTGGAGAGATGAGGCCGAGGATTTGCTATAGATCAGCTGATATTTGCCTTACGGGATGAAGTTACAGGAGAATGGAGAAAGTTACACAACGCAGAACTGCACGCATTGTATTCTTCACCTGACATAATTAGGAACATTACATCCAGACATTTGCGATGGGCAGGGCATGTAGCACGTAAGGGCGAATCCAGGAATGCACATAGAGTGTTAGTTGGGAGACCGGAGGGAAAAAGACCTTTGGGGAGGCCGAGACGTAGATGGGAGGATAATATTAAAATGGATTTGAGGGAGGTGGGATATGATGATAGGGACTGGATTAATCTTGCACAGGATAGGGACCGATGGCGGGCTTATGTGAGGGCGGCAATGAACCTTCGGGTTCCTTAAAAGCCATTTGTAAGTAAGTAAGTAAGTGTTCCTTTATGCCACTCTATAACACCTTTCTATTGCTCTAACGCTAGCGCGCTGGTTTACCCTTGACGTAGTCCGGGTTCGGTGCCCGGCTAGAGCACGATGAAATTTTTCATAGACAAAGACGTTGCAGAGGAATTTTCTCGGGGCACTCCCCTACTAACACACTCTACCTTACCTTCGTTTCATTAATGAAATCTGCAATAATAAAAAATAGGTAAGGGTGGAGTCTAAGGAGTAGTTTCCGATATTGACATAGGAACGCCTTGGAACTCCGGGCCATGGGGATTATCAGGTACATGTCTCAGGATGGGACCTTGCTCCAACTGGGCGGTCCATCTGTCAACATCGGATTCGCGAATGCCACCAGGCCATCTGTCGTACTTCGAAAATCATTGCATATAACAATAATAATAATAATAATAATAATAATAATAATAATAATAATAATAATAATAATAATAATAATAATAAGACTAAAATGCATCTGAAGTCAGATTAGTGTAATAGCCTATGTATTTTAGAAAAACGAACTTCTTGGCACAGCCTTTATAAATACAGTGATAAAAAACATAGCTTTTGAAAACATATTCAAATATCCGTTTTTAATCCGCTATAACTTTTGAGCATGTAGAGTTTCTTCGTAAAATTAATATTAAAAATGCTACAAATACTCACTTGGTATGTATTATAATCTAAGGAAGTTTACTGTAAATAAAAAGTTACTGACGTCTTCGAGTACACGTTTCTGTTCTGAAAAATAAAATGTTATGCACTTGTGTCTAGCCTCATTGTGATTTGTGCCTTTGTAACATACTAGGATACATCTACTGGAACCGCTTAAGACGGCAGTTGCGATATTCCTAATAAATGGAATTCTTAGCGTCATGGGTGAGTTAAAATGTTTAATTAAATATTTTATGTATGAAGTGTTAGAAGGTTGTGCACAAAATTTACTCCGTACAATTGAAACGTTGGGCCGAATAACGGTCTATGTTACAATTTTTCAAAATCTACTTTTTAATGGAATAAAGTTCTGTATAGTCTTACACAGCTGTCACAAAAATTGTATCTCAATATCCGTAACAGAGGCGCTCCTACAGTACACGAGTTACAGCCATAAATTTCTTGACTGGAACAACGGTCTATGTCACTAGTTACTTCTAGCGTATCCAGTTACATCGTAGCGGGAGTTGTTCTCTTTACGAGTACTTGAACTCTGTGTATCAGGTTTCGATTGATATATTATGTAAAATGGACGACTGCAAGACAGTGACGATTTCTACGGTAGATTTGACCGGCTAAATAAATCTAAAAGAAAAGCATCCAGACAAATAATATTAATAAGTGAAAATTTGTGTCACGAAAGTCGCTGAGGGATAATGGTCTTGTGTATACAACAAGGAAGACGAAGTCGCAAGTCAGTGCGGAAGATCCCCAATTAGTGTAAGTTCCTGTCTGTTATTTTTTAAGTATTTTATTAGTTATATTTTAATTTACACTTTACCTAGTGTTAGTTGGTCTATGTTGTGTTTTGCCTCCATAGTTCATCTTAGAATTTTATCACGGTATTTCGTTTCAAGAACAGATTTGTGGAAATTCTTGTAAGGAGAAGTGCTCACAGCTTGCTCTTGATGTTTGAAAGAAGCTGTTTAAAATGTATTACTTTCTTACAGGCATCATTTAAAAACTGCGATTGTTATAGCCTTCATTATTACCAATAATTCATACTTAACAGGTAAGCCATCTGTTGGGATGGATAGTGAATATCCGGGACAGGGGTTCAAATTCCATCCCCCAACAATTTCTCAACTGAAATATTTAATTTTCTTTATTCGTTTGTTACTGTTACAACTTTCATTAATTTAATGGTGTACGTTTATTCATAACATGACTTTGAGCATGGTGTTAATTCATATTAATCTATAGCACTTAAAAATAAATGCCATAATCGTTTTTTTCATAATTTAACTTTTTTATTGATTTTGTAAATTTCATAATATTCTGACTGTATAAAACTGTTTATTACGGTATCTGTAATTCGCAGTAGCATTTCTGTGGAGTTAAAAATGTTACAAACTGATGTGTAATATGACCTTCAATAACATACACACGTATACTTCACTGGGCGTAAAAAACATATTGATGGAATAACGGACTATGTTGCCCGTCCAATAGTAAATTTCTGAGCGAAATTACCATGTAACATTTTTGTTCCTCCTGCTCAATTAGTACCCATATATTGTGACATAGACCGTTATTCGGCCCAACTCTTCAAATAAAGATTGGGGAACGGATTATTATACACTGAAAGGTAGAAATTATGTTTCAAATAGGCGACTTGATTGTTTACACATATATAACAGTTGTCAAAATAGATAAAAGTTCAGTCTGGTATAAACTGTGACGATTCAAGGCTGCTTGACGTCCGAGATTTGACCACTTCCGATGTCTTGAACGTTCGCTTGATTCACTCACAACAATTTTTGACAAAATGGGACATTCGATATGTGTCCAAAGATGCTAAATAAAAAAAATATAATTTAAGAATTCTACCTAACTTTTAAATTGAAGCGTAATCTATTAAAAAGACAATTTTAGAGCCTTTAGTATTCGTAACAATATAAATCCATATACATTCTAATCTACAAAAAATTCTGAATTTTTTAAAACCGATAAAAATCTATACTATTTATTCCCTTAAAATACATTGAAGTAGATAATGATGTTGAAAAAGAAATTTTAAATGTTTAAAATCGATGGTGTCCGGGTAAAGGGGATTAAGCCATTCTCTCTCTCTCTCTTTTGGTGCAAATAGAGTTTTGTTCCCTAGATGAATACACAAATTAAATTCTACAAGTGGGTGTGCAAAAAACTAAATAATACTAGCATTTGATATGTATTCAGAGAGGCCTTGACATTAGTTTGATGGAATGAATTCATAAGCATGTTACTTATGTAGTATAATTAACATTCACTCTGATTATGAAATCGCTCACTACTGGTCTGTCACCTCGCTGTCGTGTGATTCCTGACGCACATGATGTCATTCAAATTCGTTATCATAAAACGTAAACAACCCTGTTTTCCTTAATCCATATTGAAGTACTGTCCAAATTTCACAAGAGGATCCCTGTTAGGGGAGTATGGTCCTTGCGGGGTAAGAGGAGAGAGGAAGCCAGTAACTCAGCGTTCTTGAAGGAGCAGGTGGATGGGAGTGATGTCACTGGCCGGGTGGGACAAACAAGGCTCAGTCAACGGTACCGTGTCGGGGATAGATTATAAGCAGGCTTCGAGACTTCGGACCCAATAGAGCAGTTCAGTGGGAAATCCGCATAACGGCGTACTGAGTATAGTGGTAAAGCGTAGGCTACAGTGGGTGGGGGTACTGTAGAATGAATGCCAACATATACGCAAAGAAAAACGTTCTAGATTTGAAGGTTCTGACGAATAATTTGGTTTTCTTACAAACCTATTTTCAAACTGTGTCTGAAATTATTACACGGTTAGAAAAGTCAGAGCAAGAGATGCCGGAAGCTCTCAAAATAGTTGAGGAAATGACACAGAGAATTAATGAGACACGAAGTACACAGGTTATTGAACGTGTGAAACAGAAGTGGAAATCAATTTTATGTAAAAATAACGGATATGGAACATTGTGTAATATAAATTGCAAATTAGTAGACTTACCGTGGTAAGAATAAACATGAGTGTATAGTATATACTGGACTTCTTTTAGTATATACTCTTGTTAGTAAGAATAAAAACATTTGAGTACCTACTCATTTTTGATTACATACTCATGGAAGCAAAGTAGAATATACTCAAGTGTCCATCTTGTACAGAATATATACTCATGCTTGATAAGAATAAAAGCCAGTATATTCTCATATTTATAAGTTCGTTCTCATGTTATTATGAGTATGGTTTGTAGCAGACTCAATTCTGAATATTTGTTGATTTGTGTTCAGTTTAAAGTTAAATAAAAAAATGACAGAATTTATGAACTATGTAGTACCTCACGGAAAAATATAGAAAAAGACGTGAACTTCAGAAGCCTTTACGACTTCACAAAAGTGAATGTCAAAAAGGTTAAACACGTATTTCTTATTCATACAAAAAAATAACCTATAAAAGTATGAATGGCTATCAAATTATAAGGTTAGACTGTATTGTTAAACATAATTAACAATTACAGTTTATTTTATAAAATTTGAATTACAAAATGCAATTACTTGTAACTTTAAATTATATATATAACTCTCTATAATAAAAAATAGAATTAGCATAACTGGAATTCTAGAAATGGATTGTAATCTTTATTCAACATCCCGTAATGACGATTTCCCAGTATTATTTTCTATGTTTATTAACATCACTTATCTTATTCTCTCTCTCTTTCATGTTTATTTATTTACTTATTTATTTATTTAATTAATTAATTTGTTTATTTATTTACTTATTTGTTTATTTATTTATTTATTTATTTACTTATTTATTTATAAAACCAAAACACAAACCACTACAGCATGAGGATAGCATGTGAAAGTCTATAAAAAAAACTGAGTATCACGGTGCAATGTGGTCAAAGAGGATAGGTAACACAAGTACATACTAACTTTTAAACGATCAAGAAGGCTGTAGAGATGAGTATATATTCGCGTTAGGTAGAATGTCTTTAGTCTTACGAATATGAGTATGTTCTAGTGGTTATGAGTATATAATCACAGGAAGTGCTCATACTCATAAGTATAAACCTTGAGAAAGTACTTAAGCTTTATTCTTACTACCCATAAAGTCACCCGAGAATAAAGGATTATCTCTTAGAGACTGCAATGAGGTTAGCTTTTTTCGTTTTGCTCCTATCACGTCATACGACGTAGCGCGCAGCTTTTCACAATAAAAACTATGTATGGCAGATAACCGAAAAATATTTACGTTTGAGACACTGAAAATGTATCTTGTAGTACATTGCAATTCGGTACTGTAACTGTTCTTTCTAAATACGACCAATAGGATAGATGAAGAAATTAAAATTGATACATGTTTATTTTCACCATTAACATTGTGTATAATTAATCACAAATGCTTATAAAAGAATAAATAAATGCTTTTCATATTCTCTTGATATTGTCATGTGTGTGTTTCCCCATACTACCGTACTCTACTCTAGATACCTCAATACATCTCTACCTTTCACCACCTGCAGTGAGTCAACAACCTATAGTACAAGCACAGTAAACTTATTGTATCGGGTCCAAAGTCTCGAAGCCTGGTTATAGGAGTGGGGAAAAAACTCGCATTCCTTGCTCGGATCTTCTCGTGAAATCCTTTTTTTTTCTCGAAGAAATTCGACGGCAATTTGCTCTGCCATCATTTCTCAGGGATGACATTGTGATAACAGTGTTAAAAAATCCTGATTAATCACATGGTGCCACATTAATAGCATTGTAATTTTTCATGCTCCTTTCTCGTTTTTTTTTATTTCATTATCTATGTTTACATATATATATATATATATATATATATATATATATATATAGAGAGAGAGAGAGAGAGAGAGAGAGAGAGAGAGAGAGGATTACTGAGTCCGTAAGGGCTACCATCCTCAATGGGGGGGGCAGTTTGTAAATAATAAATTTGCAATAAGATGCAAAATTTGATTTTCATTTATCTCAAAACTCACTTTTATGACTTTCTTCCCTTTACCCAAACACCATCGAAATGTTTCTTCATTCAACAATAATTTACAACTTGACTAGATTTTTGGAAAAATCAGTAAATATACTCTTATTATATAACAATTATTTTCAGGCTCATAAACTATGTATTGTAGACTGATTACAATGATAATCTTGAAATAATTCTTCCCAGCCATGACGAAGGGAAACGAGAATTCAGCGAAGAAGAGAATCGTGAAAGGCACTGATGCAACATTGGGACAATTTCCATATCAGGTAATAGTGCACGGCCTTGATTTTAAATTGTAAGCGTTTTCGTTCCTGAATATTTTTAGTTATTATAAACAGAGACCAGATTGTTATGTGCTAAATTCAACTACCGATAGTTATAAACGAGTAAGCAATACTCCCAGTGTGGTATAAATAACATCGCTGAGTTTGAAAGTAGCAACCAATAGTAGCGAATGGCACAAACTTCGTATCTGTTGTTTAATTGGCGAAGTTATAATTGGCTACAGCTAGCGCTGACATAAACTTATGGATGACTTTAGTAGGGGGTGCTCGTTTTTCAAACGCTAGTTCAACTGAAGTACTGAAAGATCTCAAACTAACAGTTACAAATTAGCAAGAGCGCTTCATTAGATGCATTCTCCAATCTTGTGACTATTTCTGTCTTTATACTTCCCGCATTTATTAATCACCATATTTGTGTACGAATAATAATGGATTCATTAATGTCACATTAATTTGCGTTCCATTTATTTTTTATCACTGCTGACTTGATTCGAAACTACTTTGTTTCAAAGATTTTTCAATTTCGGCACACAAAAATCTGGTTTGTACTTATAAACTAATATGCCACATTACCCAAAGTTTTTTTTTACCGGTCGGCGTGGGTAGCATAGTTGGTATAGCGCTGGCCTTCTATGATCAAGGTTGCGGGTTCCATCCCGGCCCAGATCGATGGCATTTAAGTGTGTTTAAATGCGACAGGCTCATGTAAGTAGTTTACAATTCATTTTTGATAATCAGATAAGACGATTTTATTGTTACATATATCAATATATTAATGTCTTTATTTTCAACCTTTATGGCTTAACACACTAAAGAAAACCAAGTTACATATCACAGTTTTGTGTATTTTTAATTTGTATGAACGTTTTCATCCTCCCAAAGGGCCTTGATGAATCTTTATATGTTTTAATATACAGGGACATCATTTTATTTTTACTAACATTTTTAATATTAACTTGCCTATACCTCTGCATCAACGCCGTTTGCTACCCCCTTCCACGACTGGAGTTCGATGATACTGCCGTAATATACAAACAAATCACTTTACTAGGTATAGGAGGGAAGAAAAGTAGTTCATCAATTTACGTAAACTAGGAAATATCATGCTTTTGAGTTTGATCATTTTCATTAAGTTTTTGTTTAATCAAAATACAGTACAGTATTAACAATGAGTGTTTTTACTCACGAACTGAGCTATCCATGTGGACGTATTCATTATGCAGTGTATATTATACTGTCTATAGCACATTAGCGTACAATATAGAGAATGAAGTTAAATTTAAAAATAATCATAATATGGATATTTAAACACATTTTTTAAATGGTGGCCGTTCATTTCGATACAGGCTTCAATTATAATGTACATATTATCGCACTATAGACTATTGTACCTAATCCCAATTACCAGTTTCATTCTTCGTACTAGTAACTCATGTTGAAATAATTCTGTACCTACTCTATAAAAGAGTACCTTAAGTACTGTAAATTCAATCTTCACTTCTGCCCAATTCGAAAATATAAAATTACTCAGACATACTATCTACTGTCCGTCCAAGTGGTTATGTCGTAGGGTCGTAGAAAGGGAGGAAATCACGTGACAGTTAATTACTTAACGAGGCCCTTTTATTTAAGTTATTTTAAACAGTTGTATAATATTACGTAGACGTCCAATTCCTAACAGAAATTAGTGTTCTCAGAAAAGAGCTAAGACAGCCCAGCCACTAGCTGGCGAATAAAAGCTGGTGGGAGGAAACCGGGATACGACGTAGGCAAATGGACGACAGTACCTGTGCGAAAATGATTCAATATTGAAAGCTCTTTCGTCACTGGAAAACGCGAACATATTTTTGGAACGTACTGTTTACTATGACCGTAAGGCTACTATTGTCGGACCATCGGATCTATGCCCCTTCAGCGCTGTCGTCGTTCTTGGAAAAGTTAACGCCTCTACTCAACCCATTCCACCTGTTTCTCTCCCACTACGTCAAACAGCAGGCCAAGAACCTTGCCGAATAGGGATGTTGCCAAACTTCCGTCAAACAGTGTCATGTCTCTTGAATATTGTTTATAATACTGTAAGGTTAATTATTACTTATTCATAATTTAATTTAAGTAGGTCTAATGACGCTGATTGACTTATGCAAAATGCTATTACTTGCTTAATAATATTTCTTTCACCACTCCGTGCTACAGTAGTCATGTTGAGTTAACAACACTGGACTGCAAATGCAAATAAACTGTCCCGCAAGAAGGCTCAAAATTGTGAGTAGTGGGGGAGAGAAAGAGAGTGGGATAGAAAAGAGACAAATAGGAATACAGGGAGAGAAATGAATTGCCGAGGCTGAAAAGGAATTAAGGTTCAGTTCGCATATCTTACGGGGGCACAGATCCGATGGTCGGACTATACGACTGTATATGCGGTCTTGGATCTGTGTGGAGGGCGGTTGGACTTCATTAGTAGAAGGAGTGGGAGTGAAGTACATTCAAAAACTCAGGTACACTAAAAATTCACTGATGTACCTGTACATTTGTTCTAGTCCATTTTAATATGCTCATTTCTGCACATTATAATATGAGATTTTCTTCATACTTTATGTTTCATGAAAAACAATCTTGCACACTTTTATAGATCTGATTTTAGATACATGATATTTTAATATTGTTTTACCTGATGATGTCCGTTGGGAGGGTGAAAACGTTCGTACAAATGTAAAAATATACAAAACTCTTATATGTAACTTGGTTTTGTTTAATGTGTTAAGCCATAAAGATTGAAACTAAAAGCATTAATATATATATATATATATATATATATATATATATATATAACAATCATGTCAGTAGATTTACTGGCATGTAAACGAACTCCTGGGGGACAAAATTCCGACACACCGGCGACGCTGATATAACCTCTGCAGTTGCGAGCGTCGTTAAATAAACCATAAAATTTAAAATTTAATTTATTTTACCATCCTTCTAATATAAAAAATCTCTACTTTCAAACTAATAAAATGCCACAATACCCAAAATGTGTTGTATCGTTCTGCTAATGTCACAGACTTTATGGAATAGCCCTCTATGTCTTTTTCTTTCTTTCCCTTTCACTGAATTGTCGTGCTTGCAGGTGTCCATCCATATCTACGGAAACCATTGGTGCGGAGGGTCCATTTTGAATCCCACTTGGATACTAACAGCAGCACACTGTGCGGAAGAACAGTGAGTACTTGACCATACCACACTTTACTATCCAGATGCGAAGAGAGTGGCTCCCTAACGTTATATCCGTCATAGTGAAATACTAGGACATTCGATAAGTAATCTCAATAATAATACACATCATTCCTCCTAGCGGTGACCACTGGAATCTTGTAGTTCGTAATAGAGCAGTGGTTGTTTCATAAATCTGCAATGTTGAAATTCTCCAAGTGACCATATTTTGAAACATGGTGACTGTTTATCATTTGTAGTAAGAAATAAAGATCTAAAAATTTTCAGAAGATGCTACATAAAAATCCAAGTTATATAACGAAAAAATACAACTCAGTACTTCAGGGCATTACAAGAAGTTTATGAGAGAGAAGTCCTACTATACTGAACTATTACAAGTTGGGTGGAAGCAAGGCATTCGCTTTAAATCAAGAGTGGCATCCAAAGAGCTTTAGATCGATCAGTAATGGAGAGATCCAGAAATGATGCTGCAGATGGAGTCCGCTATTTTCATGGATTTGACATCGTATTCTTGACATGGCAGGGAACTATATTTGAAGTATGTAATGCCAAAAATAACCTAAAAGAATGTAATGTGAAACAGTAACTATGCTATTATTACTTTTCGAATGCCCTAGTTTTATGCTAATCGCCGGTTAACCGCATTTTTGCCCACACGAGTTGATTGTGCTAAGATTCGCTATATTCAGGTTTCATGCAGGTATCCGCAAACGTTCCTAGACCAAAAGCCTCCTCAACTCACCAACCATTAATCGAAGAATTGTTAGACTAATATTGTTCAAATACTTACTGGCTTTTAAGGAACCCGAAGGTTCATTTCCGCCCTCACATAAGCCCGCCATCGGTCCCTATCCTGTGCAAGATTAATCCAGTCTCTATCATCATATCCCACCTCCCTCAAATCTATTTTAATACTATCTTCCCATCTACGTTTCGACCTCCCCAAAGGTCTTCTTCCCTCCGGCCTCCTGTCTAACACTCTATATGCATTTCTGGATTTGCCCATACGTGCTACATGCCCTGCCCATCTCAAGTCTGGATTTAATGTTCTTAATTATGTCAGGTGAAGACTACAATGCGTCCAGTTCTGTATTATGTAACTTTCTCCATTCTCGTTGTAACTTCATCCCTCCTGGTCTCAAATATTTTCCTAAGCACCTTATTCTCAAACACCCTTAACCTATGTTCCCTTCTCAAAGTGAGAGTCCAAGTTTCACAACCATAAAGAACAACCGGTAATATAACTGTTTTATAAATTCTAACTTTCAGATTTTTTGACAGCAGACTGGATGATAAAAGCTTCTCAACCGAAAAATAACAGATATTTCCCATATTTATTCTACGTTTAATTTCCTCCCGAGTGTCATTTATATTTGTTACTGTTGCTCCCAGGTATTTGAATTTTTCTACCTCTTCAAACGATAAATTTCCAATTTATGTTGTTCAGATACTTCTAAATATTCAAAATCCAGATAAAACATTTATGAAATTGGAATAATTGTTCTCAGGTTTTCAGCCAGGTGAGTTGAATAGTTGCTTCCAAGCTTTCGATGACTAGCCTAGCTCTGTCATCTTCTTCAGAGATTGAAGTGCCGTGGATTTTGAACTGAATTAAAAGAGAGGGGAAATAGGAGGAGAAATAAAAGGTACGCGAAAACGCGTCCTTGCAAAGTGAGTTCAGGGCTGAGAGAAACTGAGTATGTGAGCTCCAAGCCTGTTGGCCACTTGTCTCACTCCGGATTACACTGCTCCACTGAAGGAGCTTTAGAAAATTTTGAAGGGGAAAAACCGGAAATGTACGTAACCTCTTAGGTACCACATACGGAGGGAGGGGGATGCGCTGAAAAGCTGACTGCAGGATGGAGAGAGAAATGGCGGAAGATATAAGCCTTCACATTGAAAGGAACTTTGTCCTTTCGCAGAACTAGTATTATGGTCTTGTTTCTAAGGGATATCATAATACATTGGAATAGTCTCTTTGATGAAACCATGTGATGAAACATGACTTAAATTTTTGCACAGGCGAGATCTATACTCCATACTGGCTGGAACTGTACAACTGAGTAAGGGAGGAATCAAACGTGGAGTGAAGACCATCAAAATACACAATAATTTCCACCAGAACGACATAGCACTGATTGAGGTAGGCTGTAAATGTAACTCCACGGAATCAGACACTATACTACATACGTTTTTAGAAGACATGTGAGTTCAGTCAATACTCGTCCAACATTATTGCGCTGTTGCCAAAATACTAGCGGGAGAAAGAGGAAGACAAAGAGAATTCGTGTCGATATACAATTAATGCATATCCACATCGCACTCCTCTCATACGCCGACCGCCCTACATAAACTTTACCCGCCTCACATGTCTTCTAAAACCGTATGAATTATAATTTAGCGATTCATCGGTAATAACTCATGGCCTCAGAAAACATCTGAAGCCCAAATTGCTGTTCAGGAAAACTGAAGTCGTGATGTATAAAGTATTAATAAGATCAGTATAAATAAGTTATCTTAGAAGATCTTCAAAGATCTAAAAGTGAAATATGGATAATAGAAATACATTAAATACGCATTAAAATGGAAAAGTTATCCTATTAAGAAAAAAATTTTTATCAACAGTAATCTCACTAGAGGTTTTGATTTATCTAGAGAAAATCAAAACTCGAGTGGGATTTAACTGACTATTACACGATTAGAAGAACGTATATAAAGATTAGAAGTAACGAAGTACTCCAATACAATAAAATATTAATTGACTTAAGAAAATACAACTGTCTTCAAATGTATTATTGTACCATCTCAACATTACAAATATTACGCTAGATGCATGCTAGATGGCAGTAGTGAGTTATGATTACTAGCAATGCCTTCTCGTCGAGAAGTTCTCGATCTATATCACGATGGCAGTGCTACTAGTTAAGAAGGCTTTGTTGATTCAGTTTCGTTTTTTATTAAAACAGTTGCATTCCACTTCAATTATCCGAATCCCAGTAATCAACGTCACTTGACATATGATTTTCAATAAATCTTAATATTAAACAATTTCTGATACGTGACTATCCATAATATCATATAGCAGAAGCTATAACATAACCTAACTAATATACTGTACACAAGTGTTAGAAAAGTTTTAATTAACGACGATGACATAAAAAATAAACATGAATAATTTTAAAAGGAATAATTATTGAATGTACAATTTTCAAATTTGAATGTGGTTGGTGGTTCAATTGATGTTATATTGGACGTGTGCGTAATAGAAGTGGAACTCGTTGATGTAGGCCTACATGGTGTATTCAACTTATTCTGGATTTCCGAATGGTGCTCTTCATTTATTTGTAAATAGGATTTCAAAAGATGCATAGGCATGATCAATGATTTTTATTAATTCTTGTTCTTGAATGCCAATGCGAGTCATATTTGAAACTGCTGTGCATCGACTGGAGTGGTTTGTAATTTTCTATTATTATTATTTTTTTTTTACGTCCAGACCAGCGCAGTTTCAAATGTTGGCAAACAAAGGAACAAATGCTAGGGACGCGATAAAATTAAACAAATGCTAGGGACGCGATAAAATTGTGCGATAAGCAGCCATGATTGGTTGAAATACGTCCTTTCGTACCGTTTTATTGGTCAAAAGTAGTATGACGTAGTAAAAGTGTAATAGTCTACGTATAACTGATGTATAACATGAGCCTTCAAATAAATTTCATTCACTTCCAAACAGGTAGACGAACCGTTCACATTCGGTTTTTCAATATCTCCCGCGAAGCTACCAAGACAAAGACTGACGTTACCTCCCTACACGAAGGTTACTGTGAGTGGTTGGGGTTACGACGAAGTAAGTAGTAGCCTATTTCATTCTTTGTAGCGTAGTCATTGTAGTAGTACCCCCCTGTAGACTTAATTAACCTTAATCTCGTTTGTTCTTTTCTCTCCTTTCAACTCAATCAAAGACTAACTTCGACAATATTTCGATTTTCAAGTGTTAAAATATTATATATTTTTATATAGCAGACACACTGACTTACAAATAGCTTTTAAAGAACCCGGAGTTCATTGCCGCCCTCACATAAGCCCGCCATCGGTCCCTATCCTGAGCAAGATCAATCCAGTGTCTACCACCGTATCCCACATCCCTCAAATCCATATTTATATTATCCTCCCATCTACGTCTCGGCCTCCCCAAAGGTATTTTTCCCTCCGGCCGGTCTCCCGAATAACCCTCTACATGCATTTCTGGATTCGCCCATACGTGCTACATGCCCTGCCCAACTCAAACGTCTGGATTTAATATTCCTAATTACGTCAGGTGAAGAATACAATGCGTGCAGTTCTACGTCGTGTAACTTCTTCCATTCTCCTGTAATTCCATCGCTCTTAGCCCCAAATATTTTCCTAAGCACCTTATTCTCGAACACCCTCAACCTCTGTTCCTCTCTCAAAGTGAGAGTCCAACTTTCAGAACCATACAGTACAACAGGTAATATAACTGATTTATAAATCTAACTTCCAGGTTTTTGAGAGTATACTGAATGACAAAAGCTTCTCAACCGAATAATAACAGGCATTTCACATATTTATTCCGAGTTTAATTTCCTCCCGAGTGTCATTTATATTTGTTACTGTTGCTCCAAGATATTTGAATTTTTCCACC
Source organism: Periplaneta americana (assembly GCF_040183065.1). Lineage (NCBI taxonomy): Eukaryota > Metazoa > Arthropoda > Insecta > Blattodea > Blattidae > Periplaneta > Periplaneta americana. The sequence goes on from NC_091130.1 coordinate 28,536,937, forward strand.
TCTTCGAAGGATAAATCTCCAATTTTTATATTTCCATTTTGTACAATATTCTGGTCACGAGACATAATCATATACTTTGTCTTTTCGGGATTTACTTCCAAACCGATCGCTTTACTCGACATCTCTTACAAAATACTTTATCTTGAGGAATTCCCATTTCGTTTCAAATTTAATACGTTCTCTATTTACATTACTATTACCTAATACTGCCTTATGAAAAATACTCCACCGCCTTGTAAATAAGTGGTATGTACTCCGCCAAAATAGTTAGGCAATGAAACTAGGCACCTAAATAAAGTGCCTGTCGCGTTTTTCCCCTCCAAATTTTGTTTCAGATTAAGGCTGCCATTCATGACAGTTCCATTCACCCAAATGATGCAGTGTCAATGCAAGATTGTACCTTGAATGCTAGCTAAGTTTCGTTTTGCTGGGTCATAGTAATCTCCATTGTTATTTGCCACAAATATCGCAACTGTCTATATTTATCAATTCCCCGACATTATCCAATGTCTGACTTTATTGGACGAAGGCTCGTGGCAGGCTCACGTTAGAATGGACCACGTTTCCGCCACTCACTACCCGATTTGGAGTCGCTCGATAGCAGCACAGTCTACTATATACCGTCACGAAGGTTGAGTTTTGAGGGTGCTAGAAACAATAGACTGTGACGGTACTATTTTGCATTGCCTGTAATGAGGCGATATTAGCGATCCTAGTGGTGAGCAACTATCTAATGTTTGCATATTTACTACGTATTGAGCTTCGCGACTGTATATACTAGACTGTGATAGCAGGTTCTCCCATCCACGATACGATGGTGCGATGGGTCGATGAAACGATCGGATTGATCATTGCTCGACAGAATATCGAAACGATCTCTTCAAGCCACGAAAGTGAACTTCAATTTCCACATTCACAGTACAATTCTGGTGAGACACCGCACCATTAGGGCGAATGACGGTCTTTATAGTTTGAAGAAGCCTAATTGAAGAGCTTATTTCCAAAGTAACGTAAATCCAAAATTAATTATTTTCATTGTTTGCTTTCATAATAAACTTTATGCTCGATCATGCCGAAATGTAGTAATTATACACCTGGTAGTAGCCCTTTAATGCATGTCATTAAAGTACACCTATTCATTATAGTTCAGTTGTTCAGGCAATGAGAAATCACCATTGTAGCATTATAAAAGCGCAAGTATCGATTATTCTCGGATATGCAATCGAGAGACAACTGGCGAAACGTCACGGAGGCTGGAAATCCAATACTGTCGCAGAAGGTCACGTTCTGTTACTATATTAATTAGCGTTAATTGTAAGTAATATTCAAATAAATTCAATTTGTCATCTCGTTTTTCAATTCTAAATCAATTTCCAGGTTATATCAAGATTAATGTTAATGTTATTCTCTAGATTATATCAAGGTCAATGACATTCGTTCCTCATAAAAAATTAATACTTTCGCGTCTGCGCACATTTCACAATTTAGAAGGTCAGTTCCGCTCCTCACTTACATAACCATAACATGAATACTTATGAATAATTTCAAGTTAGAAATATGATCGAGCTTGCGCTCGTTTCATAAACAAACATACTCGCGTCTTAATTACTACCATTATAGGCTCGTTGCATATTGTACTATTATAGGTTCCCCCACCTTATAGCAAACGCTTTAGTCTCAACACGTCTATATCCCATGATAATAGTATCTGAAATAGGCGTTTATTTGCAAAGTGACAAACTTCAACGTGCATTTTTTTATAGTGGTAAATCAAAGCCAAGGCTAGCTTTGAAGAAGCCGTAGAACATCAGTTTGGACTGGCAGGGAAAAAGAACGTAAATGTTTTACTGAATGACAAATAGGGATAAAATGAGGATAGCCTATATGCGAGTGATGGCTGCGTTCCGAAAGTAGCATGTAAACATAATTATGGCCATTGTTAAGCTATTGCGTTTTTATACACCGACTACAGACGTTTTCACACATTATTATTTTATGAAAGAACAAGATGCTTTCATTAAAAATACGATTCAAGTGATGAAAACTAGCAAAGTTGCTGATCAGTTTGTCATTATTGTAAACATAACATTACCCTGTGACGCGATATAGTTACTTGCCTGTAAATCGCGCATTTAGAAGAGTTGAAAATATGCTGCTGAAAGCTGATGTCTTTTGCCTACTGAATATAACAATATTATCGCCGCGCTCTCATGGTTAACATGTCGGCATCATACAATAACGTGCGGTGTGCTTTTAAAACATAATTTTGCCGACCGATTGTTGCTCTGTAGGTTTCACTCTAAGCGTCACGTTATCACGTCTACTTCCTCGATACGAATGTTATATTGTTAAATGGCTATTATTATTATTATTATTATTATTATTATTACTATTATTTCATATACGAGTACGTTGACATTCTTAACTCTTAATAATAACGCTTTAATAATAATTTTTATGCTCGACGATGCCGAAATGTAGTAATTATACACCTGGTAGCAGTCCTTTAATGCATGTCATTAAAGTACACCTATTCATTAAAGTTCAGGTTTTCGATTATTCTCGGACATGCAATCGAAAGACAACTAGCAAAACGTCACGCAAGCTGGAAATCCAATACTGTCGCAGAAGGTTATGTTCTGTTATTATAATAATTTGCATTAATTGTAAATAATATTCAAATAAATTCAATTTGTCATCTCGTTTTTCAATGTCGAATTCAATTTCAAGGTTATATCAAGTTTAACGTTTATCTTACTCTCTAGATCAAGGTCGTCGACATTCGTTGCCCGGAAAAAAATCAATACTTTCGCGTCTGCGCACATCTCACAATTTACGAGATTGCACAAGGTCAGTTCGCTCCCCAGTCACATAAGAACAACATGAATACTTATGAATAATTTCAAGTTAGAAATATGGTCGAGCATAAAAAGTCGTATGAAACTTGCCTATAATGGTAATTAAGACGCTCGTATGAAAATTATTAAACTCGTTTGAGCTCGTTTCATAAACATCCTCGCGTCTTAATTACTACCATTATAGGCTCGTTGCATAATGTACTATTAATCACCAGGGAACGGATTTATATGGACTAAAAATATATGAAATATGTAAATATATATGTAGTTATTTTTACCAAAATATGGAATTAAATATGGATTTTTACCAAAATATGGAATTAAATATGGACTTAAAATTATAAAAAAATGACTATGTACGTTAAATATTGGTACATTTTAATCAAACTAAACAAAAAATATAATGGACGTACCTTATCTTCCAATGTAGTTTCAACAAAACACAATTTTTATTGTCTGTTACCATAACAATAGGTTACAAACATTTCTTTCAAGTGCTGAAAAGTGAATCTTCTTCTATTGTCTCTGAGGATAGATTTATACTGACTAAAAGAGCGTTCGACGTCACAAGAAGTAACTGGTACATAATTCAATTTCACAATGTCTGCTGGGGATAAGTCCAAGTTAATCTTCACTGTTGATTCACCACTCATCACAGCAACAACCTTTTGTAGTTCTTCATATCCAGGGTTTTTTGAAAGTACAGTGTCCACCTTAGCTCTTACTGCATCTGCAACTTTACCTCTACCACGATTCAGTTGTTCCACAGTACTATTTATAATTTCAAAACTTTCAGATAGTGAAAGGTGCCTATTTTGGAGACTTTTGAGCGTTTTTATGATGCATGAAAATGTATGCTGAATGTGAGCTAAGTCATTCTTCACACTTATGTCACAGGTAACTGTTTTCGCAGTATCAATTGAGACTGCATCTTCAGAGTCCAATGCAAGGAGAACATTGTTAATAGAGTCTATATGTTCGGCATAATATTCAACTGCTTCTAGCCATGTACCCCATCTAGTTAAAATTGGCTTTGGTGGCAATGGAATTTCAGGGTACATTTCTTTCAACACGTTAACTCTACTGGGAGCTTTGAGAAATACTTTTTTCACTGATGAAATCAACAAATCTACTTTAGGGAAATTGTCTCTGACCACTTCTGCCACACGATGAAATGCATGCGCCACACAAGTAAAATGAGTCAATTTAGGATATACAACAGATAATGCTTGTCCAGCTTTGACCATATAAGGGGCAGCATCGCTAATAAAGAATAACACATTATCGTACATAATACCCTTTGGCCACAGGATACCCATAGCTTCGTTGAACAGTTTAACTATAGTTTTGTTATTGCACTTTTCTAGAACATCACAATGTAAAAGAATTCGTTCAGAATATTGTTCACTTAACAAACCGATAACTACATTACCAACAAGTCTACCTTCTTTGTCGGGAGTCTCATCAATGGAAACCCAAATTGAACTATCTTTAATTTCATCTCTTATCTTCTGTATTGTCTCATCGTAGATGGATGGAGCATACGTCTTCCTAAGTGTTGACTCATCCGGGATTGTATGTTGAGTATATTTTTCAAGGAATTCCCTGAAGACCTTATTCTTTAGTTTGTAGAGAGGAATATCAGCAGAGATGAGAGAACGGCACAGGTCGATGTTAAACTCAGATCTTACATTCGATGTTGTTGGTTGTGTTAAAAACAATTGTCTCTGCTTGGAATTTAGTTGTTTGTTGGCCTGATGTTTACTAGTTGTAATGTGTTGTTGCACCAGGAACTTTTGTGTAGATGATACTGCACACTGACACAAATTACAAAATAATATTTTATTGTCAGTTGATAAACCATCTTCTTTAAATTCTGAAATGTAACTTGTTAGTTTTGATTTTAAATTGACTGAATGACGTACTTTTGGCATATTTACCGTCTTTATAGTATGATTTACAAAACTGAACCTATGTGTACTCTGACTGGCATTTAACTGTTGAGCTGCACAACTGAAGTCTGTTAAAAATTTTAAATTAAATTAATACAGTTTTGTAACTTACTTTCCCATTGTTGATAGGACTGCTAATTTTCAAATAACTCTGATGTTAAAGGGATTACTGAACATGTGTTTAAATCTCTATTGTTGAAATGTATTTTTAAAAGTTAATGGAATTTTGTTTTGTTTTATTGTTAAACCTAATATAATATGGACTGTTTTATATGAAATATGGAAAATATATGGAAATTAACGAAAATATGTACAAAACACTAAAATATGGAAAAATATGGAAAATAAAAGTAGGATTTTTCAACCCTACACATTGTGAAACATAAAGATAATGCAAAATATAAATTATATTAGCTTTATAAGTAAATATGTATTTACATATAAATCCTTTCCCTGTTAATCACATACCTTAATGTTCGTCCTCAGCACAAGACATTGCAACCTCGGTTTTAGTCCACTTGGATTAGACAAGTAGGTGTCATTTAATATTGGAAGCAGCTTATTGATTGCAATATTGAAATTGAGGAGAGTGATTGGAGCGGCGACATAAGAAATTGAAAACAATAATGCAATTAAATTTCAAAGACCTGTCGAATGTTATGCACGAGGCCGCTCAAAGACCTGCCGAATGTTACGAGTATGTACGAGGCCGCTCAAAGACCTGCCGAATGTTATGCACGAGGCCGCTCAAAGACCTGCCGAATGTTATGTACGAAGCCGCTCAAAGACCTGCCGAATGTTATGTACGAGGCCGCTCAAAGATCTGCCGAATGTTAACCATGAGAGCGCGGCGATAATAATGGTGGCACAGTAAATGTTGTTGGCAAGGGCTCACATTTCTACACATGGAAAACCTCAGCTAAGGAACATATTATATCGAAATTGAATTTTAATAAGCAGACGTGAAATCTATTGAGATAAGTACAAACAAAATGTTCTGCAAACGCACATAGATCTATTCAGGGATGTCAAGAAGTTTTCGCATATTGTTGAAGAGTAAACAATGTTCTTCTCTCAAGCTCCGACAAGAACGGTTAGGACCACCTCTGTGGTGTAGAGTCAGCATGCTGGTCTCTTACGCAGAGGACCCGGATTCGATTCCTATCGGGTTGAATTTCCTGGTTGAGGTTTATTCAGAGTTTCCCTCAACCGTAAGGCAAGTGCCAGGAAATTCGGGCCACAACATCCCTGAACAGGGCCGCCGACAATTTATGGGCCCCTATGCAATACTGTACTCGGACCCCCGTTGAAAAAAGTAACAATTACAAGTTACCAGTTATTCTAACCATAATAATTATTTGCAAAATAAATAAAAGATAACCTCATACACAGATACGAGCTTAAAAATATACGCTTTTATTATGTTGAAAACTTTTAGCAAAACTTCACACTAGCACAATATATTACTTACTTACTTACTTACTTACTTACTTACTTACTTACTTACTTACTGGCTTTTAAGGAACCCGGAGGTTCAGAGCCGCCCTCACATAAGCCCGCCATTGATCCCTATCCTGAGCAAGATTAATCCAGTCTCTACTATCATATCCCACCTCCCTCAGATCCATTTTAATATTATCATCCCATCTACGTCTCGGTCTCCCCAAAGATCTTTTTCCCTCCGGCCTCCCAACTAACACTATATATGCAATTCTGGATTCGCCTATACGTGCTACATGTCCTGCCCATCTCAAACGTCTGGATTTTATGTTCCTAATTATGTCAGGTGAAGAATACAATGCGTGCAGCTCTGCGTTGTGTAACTTTCTCCAATCTCCTGTAACTTTATCCCTCTTAGCCCCAAATATTTTCCTAAGAACCTTATTCTCAAACACCCTTAATCTCTGTTCCTCTCTCAAAGTGAGAGTCCAAGTTTCACATACAGAACAACCGGTAATATAACTGTTTTATAAATTCCAACTTTCAGATTTTTTGAAAGAAGACTAGATGACAAAAGCTTCTCAACCGAATAATAACAGGCATTTCCCATATTTATTCTGCGTTTAATTTCCTCCCGAGTGTCATTTATGTTTGTTACTGTTGCTCCAAGATATTTGAATTTTTCCACCTCTTCGAAAGATAAATCTCCAATTTTTATAATTCCATTTCGTACAATATTCTGGTCACGAGACATAATCATATACTTAGTCTTTTCGGGATTTACTTCCAACCCTTAGCTCAATATATTATATTCATAAAACATTATTCTTAAATACCTGTATTTTCTAACTTGCAGTTCAACATCAACAAACAACTCTCCTTGACTAAAGAGGCCAAAGTTACTCAGTCGTTCTTGTCACATTGTTTATCTGAATACATGTTTTATTTCCTTCATTTTGCTGAAGGATCTTTCAGCATCAGCAACTGTCACAGGAATTGTATAGAATATTCTAATGGTTATACAAATATTGGAAATAAAGTATCCAGTTTTAATTCCCTCAGACTATTTGGAGATTCATAGGTTTCAGTGGGGTTGGCCCAGTGGCGTAGCCAGACTAATTATTTTGGGTGGGCCAGATATGCAGGGTTTAGAATGTACCTGACCTATCTCCTGACAATGCCGCTCTCTTGAAACTCATTCTCGGAAGTCTTATTTAATAACATGCAAAATTATGATAAACAATCATGCAAGGCATATCTATACAAACGCTTCATAAGCTGAACTGGAGCTGTCGAGATTTCCTAGCAATGAATTTATTTTAGTAGGTTATTTTACGACGCTTTATCAACAGCTCAGGTTATTTAGCGTCTGAATGAGATGAAGGTGATAATGCTGGTGAAATGAATCCGGGGCCCAACACCGAAAGTTACCCAGCATTTGCTCATATTGGGTTGAGGGAAACCCCCGGAAAAAACCTCAACCAGGTAACTTGCCCCGACCGGGAATCGAACCCGGGCCATCTGGTTTCGCGGCTAGACGCGCTAACCGTTACTCCACACGTGTGGACCCTAGCAATGAATCTGTCGATCGCTGATGATGGGTCCTTCAACAAATCCCAACTTTTCTCCCTCTCAATGGATAGAATTGCTAGATTACAAAGCCTTGTGCTTGACATGACTGTCGAATTTTTCTTCGTTTCAGAGCTTTGAAAAGTTTTATATCATTGCCTTAATGGAGACTGAGGTGCTGTACTGTAGGCTATTTCATGTTTTGAACATTTATTTTGCTCCTGTAAGTGCTGTAGTTACTGTAGGACTTCATTCGTAATCAATATTTGAAATGTAAGTATAAATAATTGTTGTATTTAAACCATTGAAATGTTAGAGAGAGAGAGAGAGAGAGAGAGAGAGAGAGAGAGAGAGAGAGAGAAACTCATCCGGCCTTAATTAAGGATGACCACGAGGATCCGGAAATGAATAGCAAACAAATACAATTAATTAAATATGAATAGTGTTATAAAAATAAAGTGTAATAATTAAGCACCATTGATTATCAATTGTAAAATAAAATCTTAGAAGATGACTAAATTATACTGATAAAAAAAGATTTTATTTAAAATTAGCATATCCTTAATTAAGGCCTTCTGAGTGGTACAAATGAAATTGTATAATCTGCAGGGAATCTTTGAGAATTTGCGAGATGATTTTTTGAATTTCAAATAATGATATTGATAATTGTTTTAAAAAATGATATGTAAATTTTGGTAAAGAACTCCGAGCACCAAAAAATAAACCTGTCACTGACCAATTGAAGAGGGGGTGTTATACTTGGCACGAAGGTAGGGAATACATAAATGGCCCTCTTTTCCTGATCAACCTGATGAGCTTGGTTTAGATCTCTCTCCATGCGTATAGTTGGATCTATGATAATAGCCTTTTGTTGTTGCCTGTTTATTGCTATTATATCCGCTCTTCTGTGAGAGTCGTTTTCAGAAATACAGTGGACCTCTTCATGAACTTCCCAACCCTTGTTCCGAAGAAGACAGGCGATAGCTCCACGGACTCTATGATGCCTGTTGTTACGCAAGAACTCTCCTTTCCGACAAAATATCACTCAAAACATAGGTATTTAGGTAAATAATTTATTTCCAAAATATAAAGTTCCAGGTTAGATAAGGTAATTATCACTCGAGATTTTTAATACACAATGTCGCGAACTCGCGATGTGTATACAAGTAATGAATGAAACTACATTATATTCATAATCATATCTGAATTTAGTTAGAAGAAAATAAAAAATCGTGATTTCTGAGGTTTTATATTTCATGGTGTTACGTCATTTTTAAATAAGCTCTTCAATTTCGCAGTAGTCACTCACTAATGTTTTGCCAACTGCAGTTAGCGTGAGAGCAGGAAAAGTTAATTATTGTCAGCAATAAATCTGGCCACTTTACGCAGCCCTATTATTAAATCTTATTTTAACTAGGTATACCATTCGATTATCCTAATAACTTGTTTTCATGCAGAAACTTCGGACACAAAATAATGTATGTAATCAACAGCACTGTCCAGTGTACTATTACGACTATGATTTACTACAGGGACATCATTTTATTTTTACTAACATTTTTAATATTAACCTGGCTATACCTTTGGATCAACGCCGTTTCCAACCCCCTTCCACAACTGGAGTTCGATGATACTGGCGTAATATACAAACAAATCACTTTACTACGTATAGGAGGGAAGAAAAGTAGTTCATCCATTTACGTAAACTAGGAAATATCGCGCTTTTGAGTTTGATCATATTCATTAGGTTTTTGTTTAATCAAAATACAGTACAGTATTAACAATAAGTGTTTTTACTCACGAACTGAGCTGTCCATGCGGACGTATTCATTATGCAGTGTATATTATACTGTCTACAGCACATTAGCGTACGATATAGAGAATGAAGTTAAATTTAAAAATAATCATAATATTGATATTTAAACACATTTTTGAAAATGGTGGCCGTTCATTTCGATACAGGCTTCAGTTCTAATATGCATATTATCGCACTATAGACTATTGTACCTAATCCCAATTACCAGTTTCGTCCTTCGTAACTAGTAACTCATGTTGAAATAATTCTGTACCTACTTTATAAAAGAGTACCTTTCGTACTGTAAATTCAATCTTCACTTCTGCCCGATCCGAAAAGATAAAATTACTCAGATATACTATCTACTGTCCGTCCAAGTGGTTATGTCGTAGGGTCGTAGAAAGGGAGGAAATCACGTGACAGTTAATTACTTAACGAGGTCCATTTAAGTTGTTTTAAACAGTTGTATAATATAACGTAGACGTCCAATTCCTAACAGAAATTAATGTTCTCACAAAAGAGCTAAGACGACAGCCCAGCCACTAGCTGTCGAATAAAAGCTGGTGGGGGAACCGGGATACGACGTAGGCAAATGGACGACAGTACCTATGCGAAAATGATTCAATACTGAAAGTTCTTTCGTTACTGGAAAACGCGAACATATTTTTGGAACGTACTGTTTACTATGACCGTAGGGCTACTATGACTGTATATGCGGTCTTGGATCTGTGTGCAGGACGGTTGAACTTCATTAGTAGAAGGGGTGGGAGTGAAGTCCATTCAAAAACTCAGGTACAATAAAAATTGAAGTAAAAATAAAATGATGTCCCTGTAGTATTTCCTTAAACGTCCATCATCACTTTCTATAGAGCGGGAAGAAACCAGACCATCTTAAATATGTGGAAATCTACATAGTCAGTAACAACAGATGTCAAGAAGACTTCACGACAAAAATATATAAGCAAAACATATGTGCCGGCTTGATGGAAGGCGGAAAAGGATCCTGTAATGTAAGTAAAAACTAATCTTTATTACTCAGCAACATGTTCTGTTCATTTCTGTAGCTAGATGGAAGAACCAATACTGCGCCCGAAATAATCTTAAAAAATTAATAATAATTTGTGAATATTAATAAATGATTAGCAGGCTTCGAGACTTTGGACCCGATACAATAAGTTTACTGTGCTTGTACTATAGGTTGTTGACTCGCTGCAGGTGGTGAAAGGTAGAGATGTGTTGAGGTAACAACGTGGCTATTTAGAATAGAGTACGGTAGTAAAGGGGAAACACACACATATGTACATTCTGAAAGTAAATATACATTACACAATGACAATGTCAAAATAATGTGAAAAGTATTTATTCTCCTGTCTTTTATAGCCATTTGTGTTTAATTATACACAGTGTTAATAGTGGAAATAAACATGTAGCAATTTCAATTTCTTCATTTATCCTATTGGTCGACTTTAGGAAGTGCAGTTACAGTACCGAAGTGCAATGTACAGGGACATCATTTTATTTTTACTTGCATTTTTATTGTACCTGCATTTCTGAATGTACTTCACTCCCGCCCCTTCACTAATGTCCTTGCTCCCGTCAGACACACAAACTTACGGCCGCTGTTGCATTCGAAGTCTTCAAGCAGTGTATAGTGTGTTTAATAAATATGGTTGCGTTTTCTATAGAGGAAAGAACCTATATTAATAATATCGTACTAAAAAATTATATTCATGAAACGATAAATTCAATTTCAGAGAATATGCTTCAAAATGTTTTTAATAATATGCGTAAAGAATTGAAGCCTGCATTGTAATGAACGGCAACCATTTTCAGCAACTTGTTTAAAAATTCAGATTAGCTTATTTTGAATTGAGGTGGCTAGAAGCAAAGGAATGCTAGTGACATTTGTAATAACATGAGTTAAGTGCATCCAGTGTAAGCAAAAGTATCTAAAATTTTAGTGGCAAAGGGATATTTTAATCGAATCACACATTAAAATTTAAATAAAAATTTCACCGGTTTTACGAAACCTTAAATATGTAAACCCCATTTTCTCAAAAGTAACTTAAGTGCACTTACAGCCCTTTACTTATGACCCCCTCAATTTAAATGCACTCTCTATATTGTATGTTAACACCAATAATTAATATGCTAAATAAAGTAGACATTACATAAAGAACATAGCCGCCTGAAGAGTTGAGTTTCTTGAAAAAAAAAATGTTACTACTCTACTGTATTTTGATAAATTCCGTAAAAGTGATCGTCAAACTGAAAATCGTAATATCGTATTTCCCTACAACATAAATGGATACACTACTTTTCTCTCCTCCTATACTTAGTAAAATGATTTGTTTACATATGGCACTAGTAACATCAAACTCCTGTAATGGAAGGGGGCAACAGTGTTTCCGAGTTTAGCCAGGTTAATGTTAAAAATGTTGGTAAAAATAAAGTGATGTCCCTGTACTACAAAATACATTTTCAGTGTCTCAAACGTAAATCTATTTCAGTTGTCTACCAAACACAGTTCGTACTGTGAAAACATGCGCTCTGCGTCGCATGACTTTATAGGAGCAAAATGAAAAAACCTATCATCATTGCAATCTCTAAGAGACAGTTCTTTATTCTTGGGTGACTCTATGTCCACTAATTTGCTGTTTATGTTACACAATGTTCCATATCCGTTATTTTTACATAAAATTGATTTCCACTTCAGTTTTACACGTTCAGTAACCGGTGTACTTGTCTCATTAATTCTATGCGTCATTTCCTCAACTAATTTGAGGGCTTCCGGCATCTCTTGCTCTGACTTTTCTAACCGTGTAATAGTTTCAGACACAGTTTGAAAATAGGTTTGTATGAAAACCAAATTATTCATCAGAACCTCAAATCCAGAGCGTTTTCCATTGCGTATTTGTTGGCATTCTTTCTACAGTACTCCTACCCACTGTACGCTTTACCACTATACTCAGTACGCCGTTATGCGGATTTCCCACTGAAACTGCTCTATCGGGTCCGAAGTCTCTAAACCTGATGATTAGATATTAAATGCACATGATTCATCTACTGAACAAGATTTAAGGTGTGTTAGGACTGTTACGTTGTCTTGTATTATCAAAATTCCATATTTATTCACAAGGACAGTTGGAAGAAGAGCAGGGAAAAGGTACGAGAGATGCAACTGGACTGCTGCGAATAACAGGTGAAAGATACCTCGAGAGGAATAGAGAAGTGTATACAGTATTTCTCTGGATGGAATAGTGAACGGGAGAAGAGTTCGGGGGAGAAGAAGATATCAGATGATAGACGACATAAAGATATATGGATCATATGCGGAGACTAAAAGGAAGGCAGAAAACAGGAACGATTTGAGAATGTTAGCTTTGCTATGAAAGACCTGCCCTTGGCAGAACACTATGTATGTATATGTATATAGTATTTGTGGACTTAGAAAAGGCATTTCATAGAGTGGACTGGAATAAACTGATGGGAATCCTGAAGAAAATTGGATTGGATTGGGAAGAGAGAAGGGTGTTCTATAGATTATGCGACAATTTGTAATCTTTATATGAAACAACGAGTCAAAGTCAAGATAGGAGAAGAAATGTCAGAAGGAAGTGAAATAGGGAGAGGAGTGCGACAAGGATGACCTTTATCAGCTACCCTGTTCGACATCTATACTTGGAGAATTTGGTGAAGCACTGTTTTCAGAACATATGAGGGGTGATAGTAGGAGGAAGAAGAATAAAATTCATAAGATTTGCTGATGATATGGCGTTGTTAGCAGAAGAGGAAACGACACTAAGGGATATGCTACTGGAACTAAATGACAACTGTGAGCAGTAAGGGATGAAGATAAATGCAAACAAGACGAAGACCATGGTTGTCGGAAGAAAAATAAAGAAGGTAAACGTGCGAATACTAGATGCTGCAGTAGAGCAAGTGGACAGCTTCAAATACTTCGGATGTACAATAAGCAGTAACATGAGCTGCTGCTGGGAAGTCTAAAGGAGGATAGCAATGACCAAGGTAGCTTTTAATAGAAAAAGGAACATCTGCGGGTCTCTGGAAAAAAAGAACTAAGGAAGAGACTAGTGAAGTGCTCTGTGTGGAGTGTGGCATTGTATGGAGCCGAAACATTGACATTACGACGAAGTAAAGAGAAGCGACTAGGAGCATTTAAAATGTAGATATGGAGAAGAATGGAGCGTGTGAGATGGACAGACAGAATAAGAACTGAAACTGTGTTGGAAAGAGTGGGTGAAGAAAGAATGATGCTGAAACTGATCAAGAAGAGAAAAAAGAGTTGGTTAGGTCATAGGCTGAAAAGAAATTGCCTACTAAAGGATGCACTGGAAGGAATGATGAACGGGAGAAGAGTTCGGGGAAGAAGAAGAAGATATCAAATGATAGAAGACATTAACATATGAGGTGAAAAAGAAGGAAGAAAATAAGAAAGATTGGAGAATGCTGGATTTGCAGTGAAAGACCTGCCCTTGGATAAAACACTATATATGTATGTATTAATCTTGCTCAATAAAATTCAAGATGCTACCATATATTAAGTCGCGTAGGAGAGGGAGGAAAGGCGAAGCTGAAAAAAAGGGGACAACAAGGGACAGAAAAAAGTGAGGAAACAGAAGAAGGGAAAGAGCAAGAGAAAAAGAAGAGAAAGGGATGGGAGGAATTACTGATAAAAAGGGAATAATGACGAGAGAAGACGAGGATACTAAAGAGTGAAATGAGAATGAGATAATGACAAATCGAGGTGGAAAAACAGCGAATAAGAATAGAAATCATAATAAGGAGGAACTGACGAGTGAGTCAGTAGAAGCAGGGAACAAGGATCGTAAAGGAATGACAGTGAGGAAGGAATGGAGGGAGAGAGGGAAGGACGGAACAAGAAACAGAAAGGAATGGAAATGAATAGGAAATGGGATTAACGTGAAGAAAGGGAGGGAGTAAGGAGTAAAAGGTAAATAAAAGAGAAGGAATATGAAGTGATAATTTGGGACTAAGGAGATGGCTATACAGGGTACAAGTGAAATAGCCTTGCAGATTTCCAGAGCGAATTGCTCATGTTGTATGTAACAAAGAACCATATCATATTAGTGAAAACTTCTTTGTTCATTTTTCCCAAATGTTTAACAATTTCTTATTCGGTAACTATTGCGGGTAGGATCGTGATTTTTTTCTATATCGGTAGAAATCTAATAAAGAATTATTTATCCCTCTGGCGTATTTCAATAGCGCGCACCGTTTTCGTGTAAATTTAATTTTAAAAACCTTTAAATTCAAGCAATTCCACAATGCGAGCAAGTGGCAACGTCTTGGCAGAGCAGCTCACCTACTGAGACTCACCGAGTTCGTTGACCTTTTACATCCGTATTACGAGTAGTGTGTGTTAGCGACGATGTTGCCGGACTGCTGAAACTTTAAACTTAATTTTATAATTAACCGTGCATTTAATTACAAAATGTGTAGATGCCTTAGAAATACCCATTGCAGGAGATGCAATGAGCATGAAACGTTACCCCACGTGCTAGATTTCTGCCCTTAGGGCGAATTACTGCGAATTGACAGACATAACTCATCTATCAAATAAACATGATTTAGATTTTTCGTTATCGTAGCCTACAACATGTACAAGAAAAAGTTATGTAAAGCATTACTTGAAACACATGTTCTGTGTTGGTGAGTTTTTTTAATAAATTAATTGACCCTATTGGGCCTGCTGTGTAGTGCTGTATATTGAATTTATTAACATGGTGTTGTATTTGCTCTGCAATTTGCCAATTATAGCTACGCCTACACTTTGCATTTTTGGCTGTGATGTCTGTACTTGGCTCTTTTTGATTTGTTTTTATTTGGTGTTTTTCATTTATATCTGTACCTGTGTCTTTTATTTAGGTGGTATCTATTTGTTTTTTTTTTCTCTTTTCCATTTTTAATTTTTAATTACACTTGTATCTATTTTACCTCTTTTTTCGTGTTGTATGCAATTCTATGTTTTTTTTATCTCTACTGTCTATTGTAATTGGGGCTTTGCCCTGTTATGGACATAAATAGATAAATAAATAACACAGTCCGCTCAATAATTGCTAACAGATTAAGGGAACATGGTGAATACGAAGTATATGAGGAAGTTCAATGTCTTTCTACGGAAGGATCTACATGGCGTGCTGACATCATAATAATTGACCGAGAAAAAAAATGATCTCATTCTTGACCCCACTGTAAGGTTTGAAATTAATGAAGATCAACCAAAGCAGGTACATGAAGAGAAACGCGTTATTTACCTTCCATGCTGTGATGATCTCAGTCATAAATATAATAATTATTCAAGATTGGAATGTCATTGGACTTATGTTTGGTGCGCGAGGAACAATTCCCAAATTTACATTGGAGATCCTCAGAAAATTAAAGGTTCCTGATAAGTAGACTTCGTTGAATTGCCACACGCAGCATGCAATCAGGTTGCCGATGTACGGTAGTATAGAGGAGGTGGGCGATCTCCCGGTCTTGTAGTATAAGCAGTTCATGTTAATAGTTGTGACCGGTCCAAACAGATAGAACAGCTACAGCTAATGTATACCTATGTAAGCACTTGTTTTTGCATTACTGCGGTTGGAATAATCAAAGCTTAACATTTGTTCAGTGCAGGCAAGAATTCAATCAAACATACTACAATGAGAGTGTTGCTGTTCCAAACAATTTCCCCTGGAATACCCTTATCAACGCAGCTAGTCTTGACCCATTGGGAAACGTGGTTGGATGCTTTTAATTATTATGCAGAACATTACGGCAAAATAATGGAGGTAATTGATGGATTGGATAGCACAGACAGTTCCGCTGTTGCAGCTGAAAAATCATTTCCTTCTGAACAGCTATTGGAAGATATTCTGTTCATCGATTCTAGTTTTAAAATCGTGTCCAAAAGCATCACCCTTTTAGAATCGTCTAAACTACAACTCTCAGAAGCCCTTAATACAATGGATGAAGTATCACGAATCGTTATCCAAAATAACAATTCACTAATTTCAGAAAAAGTGAAATGAAAGTTGAGAAACATTATTGCTAAAAATTCTGCCTATTCACAACTTCGTATTATAAATGATGTACTATCAGGTCACGACAAGACATCTGAAGTTGGTGTACTAAAAAGTAGCGGCTTTCCGTTCTTCAAATATGCACCTATTACATCGTGTGATGTCGAAAGTAAATTTTCCCAATATAAAAACTGTTTAAGTGACCATCGGAGGAGGTTCACTTCGCAGTCGCTCAAAATGTACGTAAGTCTTCACTGCAATGCACATATTCAAGGATGATGAGAGTATATGAATTAAATTTTAAGAGTTAATATATCTCACTACAAAATAATTGTGTATTTCATGTTTAGACATATCCTACTTCAATGATCATTCATTATATTTCTTGAATGCAGGATACAGGTTTTATTGCAACCGCAGTATACTGCCAGTGTTTACATACTTCCATCCGTTGCATGCCCCCTTCTCATACAGTCTATACCGCGTGCGTAGTAAATCTTACGATTCTCGTGGCAATTCCATGAAGTCTACTGATAAGACTCTTCAGACAATTGCATCAACCATTTTAAAATCTTCATTGAACATCATCAATCACCATCTCTATTCATCTTTATAATATTCAATGTATATTATTTATTTTCAATAAATTTTTATCTTTTTGATAGCTACCAAATCTTATCGCAGAATATTCTTTTTTAAAATTTCATGATGTATTTTTTAACATTAATTTACATTTTCTTTTTTTGTTCATTTGAATTGATTAGGATGCCGATATTTTAAATCCAAGATTTGGACGGCTATCATTTCGATGATATTCTCCCCTTTTTACGTGTACCCTATCATCCCATTCAATCTGCAAGGTTATTTCACTTCCACCCTGTATTGAGAAAGAGAGAGTAAAGAGATTACTACTGTAACACTATTGCAGGGTGACTCGGGAGGACCACTGGTACATGGAGATGTTCTCGTGGGAGTCGTTTCCTGGGGAGCTATGTTGTGTGCCAGGTTTCCCTTTCCTCTGGGAGTCTACACAGGAGTGTCCAATTACGTCAACTGGATTAATTCTATCATCAATGGAAGGCGAAATGGACGAGTAGTGAAGGTGGACTATCATTAATACATAATATGTGTTCCTTTATTTTCTCTTGCATCTAATTCCTTTAAAACACACTGAAGATTCATGGAAGTGCGGGTGTATGCACAGAATGTTTGAGGAACATTATAACGATGTAGAAAGAAGCTAGACAAATATAATTGTTGAATTGAAATCCATGTCTAACTACGGTTCGGATACAGTAGCTGTATCAGGATAGGAATTCTTGGTCCGTGCGTTTTGTTTACAAACATAAACTAGTTGTCCGTGTCCCCCAACCAGTTAACTCATGTTTTAGGTAGAGGGTGGAGAACGCTCTTCCCAGCAGGTAGAGTTTTAGCTAGTGGAAGGGGGTAGTGTTTACTGAATCAAGTCAAGGCCCTATCCTATACAACTATACAGCCTATTCTGATGCAGCTACTTTATCCGAACCTTACTGACAACGTTTCATTGGGGAGGTACTTACTTAAAAATGGCTTTTTTTTTGCCGCCCTCACATAACCCCGCCATTGGTCCCTATCCTGAGCAAGATTAATCCAGTCTCTATCATCATATTCCACCTCCCTCAAACCACCCGGGGCAGACCTTCTCTGGGTAGGATTTCCGCCTCGGACCGTTAAGGGAACCTTGGGGGGGGGGGGTGCCGAAGCAGGAGTGGTACATGGACTCTGTTCGCTGAAGGGACCGGCCGTTAAGGGGGTCAAGGGGTTAGGTCGGTGCGCATAGAGGATCAGTGGGCATGCAACTCATCCCATATCGGGGAGGGGGGGAGTATACAATAGACCTCAGGTCGTAGTGCGTGGGATGTTCTCTTCCTCCCTCCTAACAAGATAAAAAAAATCTCTATAGCTTGTTATGGAACGATTCAGGCAATGAAATGCACCACCGTCCCTGATGTCCTCAATCATGCGTCCCGAATAACCTCTATGATTCCAATTTGAAAGGCATGATAAGGGCCGATAAGCTGATACAATAACAATAAAAGTTTTGTCACGAACTATCAGTGCTTATCTATTTAAAAAATTTATTAGTTTGCAATAATTTGTTACATTTATTTGATTTTTAACGTTTTCGGCTTGATTAAGCCATCTTCAGAAAAGTTTATGCCTATGTGCATGAAGTTGGTACATGTGTATGTGATACAAATAAATAAACCAATTAACATGTCTCTCTGTAGAAGTAAATGAACATACAATGAGATTAAAACATTACTATGTTAAAACTAGGCTATGTGAGCCATGATCAAAGTTATTAAAAGTTATTACATACAGAATTAAATTAAAACATGTGCGATACAGTTGTGATTGAGACAGGTTGGTATCTGTATTGAAGTCCAGATCTGACTGAGAATTGGTGAATCAGGATCATGAATGCTGTGGAGCTAGCAGTCAGATCTGGACTTCAATACAGATACCAACCTGTCTCAATCACAACTGTATCGCACATGTTTTAATTTAATTCTGTATGTAATAACTTTTAATAACTTTGATCATGGCTCACATAGCCTAGTTTTAACATAGTAATGTTTTAATCTCATTGTATGTTCATTTACTTCTACAGAGAGACATGTTAATTGGTTTATTTATTTGTATCACATATACATGTACCAACTTCATGCACATAGGCTTAATCAAGCCGAAAACGTTAAAAATCAAATAAATGTAACAAATTATTGTAAACTAATAAATTTGTTAAATAGATAAGCACTGACGGTTCATGATAAAACTTTTATTGTTACTCTATGATTCAGGTAATAAAATGGACGAGTCCCAAAGTCAACCTCAGCAGGAGACCCAAGAGCATTACTAGAGGAAATAAACCACTCTACCATGGATATCTGCTTAGAAATGAATCCAGACAAGACAAAACTAATGACGAGCAACAGTCAAGAAGAGGATATAACCATAAATGTACTCAAACTAGAAAAACACATCTCTCTTCTTTAACAGCATAAACCGGAAAGAAATGTAAAGACGAATCTACGCTGCATGGGAAAAATTTTAGAGCATAAAAACCATTCTTCTGGACAGAACATTACACAATGGTTTAAAAAACTATTAATGAATATGTGTATACTTCCAACCCTCATCAACAGCTCACAGGCTTGACGACCGACAGGAAAAGCTAGAGAAGAAACTTCAATCTGCCAAAGAAAAATAGTGGCCATAGACCGACAACGGAATGAAATACCAAGAAACAGAACGAATATTCAAGATGAGTGTAGGAAGATAAGAGACCATATGGGCAGAAGATCTAAAGAAGATATTCGGAAACGGACAACGAAGGCTAAAATAAGATCAATTTTATTTTAGTAGGTTATTTTACGACGCTTTATCAACAGCTTAGGTTATTTAGCATATGAATGAGATGAAGGTGATAATGCCGGTGAAATGTGTCCGGGGTCCAGCACCGAAAGTTACCCAGCATTTGCTCATCTTGGGTTGAGGGAAAACCCCGGAAAAAAACTCAACCAGGTAACTTGCCCCGACCGGGAATCGAACCCGGGCCACCTGGTTTCGCGGCCAGATGTGCTGACCATTACTCCACAGATGTGGACAAAATAAGATCAATCCGGGAAAGGCAGATCAAGGGGGAAATATTCAAATTAGCTACCTGCGATCACATAACCTAGAAACCTTTCCATCAGAAAAAAGGTCCTTGCCGTCATAAGAGCGGGTTCTTTTTATTTTTTTATTGTCACGTTGCAAATTAAAAGTAATGGTTCATAATTCAGGAAAGTTGGCCACACTCGCAACAATTAAAAGGCTTTTATAGTTAAAGCATAAAATTTTATAATCATGAATGGAAGGCAGAAGTCTATGCGAACAATTTTTAAGCGAAAAAGCAACATTTAAAATGTTTCAGTAATCTGACCAGTCATACTGTTTCCCTTGACTGTGTAACGTCATGAATCTCTGCTACAGTTTCTTCCTTGTTCTCTTCCTACAGGCAAGTGTCTAACAATATTTCATATATCAGCAAGCATTTCATACACAGCTGCAAGTCCATAAAACTAAGTTCCATACAGATACCTTTCAATAGAATGCAACTAAAACGCATTGGCATTGGATTCAAAATAGAACTATTCATCTTCATAATTGTCAACCTAAACTATTTTTACAATAGCTAAACAGTAATACTACTACACAAAATAAAAATATTGGATGGCTCTAAAATGAACTACAGAAACTTATGGGATGCTATGCATAAACATTTCGCTAGCCAGCACTACCAGCGTGCTAAACTAGCCCCGGCTAACGACTAATTACTTGTACAGGATTCATATCATATCGCTAATACTGGTTTATGAATACGAAAAACGTTAGTTCGCTGATCATCCACCGGAAGCCCGCGCTAAGAATGTCTGTGAATATGGCCCATGATATCGTGAAACAATTCTGCATAGTTTGACTTATAAGTCGTCAATAAACAATCAGTTCAGGTTGAAGATAATCAAGTTTTAGTGCGGAGTACAGAGAGTTTCTATGCAGACCGGTACCAGGAAGTAATATCACAGTCTAGTATATACAGTCGCGAAGCTCAATACATAGTAAATATGCAAACATTAGATAATTCCTCACCACTAGGATCGCTAATATCGCCTCATTACAGGCAATGTAAAATAGAACTGTCACAGTCTATTGTTTCTAGCACCCACAAAACTCAAGCTTCGTGACTGTATATAGTAGACTGTGGTAATATTCCATCGGCTTAATGACAGTAGAGCAAACACTTGGCCTGAGGAAGCTAACAAGCAAACATTCTCATGGGAGCATATAAAAAAGTTAATTTTTTTCTTTCCACCATGTTAATAATGTCAAAAGAAGTGCTTATAAAAAATTTTGGCCACTCGAGCACAACTACGAGAGCCGTAAAAAATAAGTTTTCCTGGGGCACTTTACAGAAAGAAAACACAATTTCATTGGAAAAATTTATTGGAACAGACACAGCAATTGTTGAGCTATTTTTCAACATATTCCCCACCGGAATTGAGACATTTTTATACCATGAGATCAACTTTTGTATCCCTGTGTCGTAGAAATCTGCAGCCTGGGATCTGAACCAGTGTGTGACAGCCGTCTGTACCTCTCTGTCGATCCCATGTTCCAATCATTTTTCCAATTAAATTGTGTTTTCCTTCTGTAAACGGCCCAGTGACACTTATTTTTACGGCCCTCGTAATTGTGCTCGAGTGATCAAAATTTGACATTAATATGGTGGAAGAAAAAAAATAACATTTTTATCTGTCCCCGTGGGAATCTTTACTTGTAAGCCTTCTCACTAACGTACTAAACAATATCAACATTAGTATATAGTCGCGACGCTGTTATTTCCGCGTGACTCCACCTTTTTGCTTACGTCTTAGGAAGTGAAGTATAGTCTAGGTAGGTAGTATCGTTCGCCATTTTTGTTCTTTGGTTCCCGAGCTACCATACGAGGAATCTATTTGCCACACCGTTAAACATTATCATGTCGTAGCTCCTATGATAATAAATCAAACGCACTGTAATTCAGCAAATAATTGAGCGGCAAATAACGTCGTGTGCTTTCTGCAAACGCCAACGAAAGAGCCAAAATGGCGGCCGATTATATTAAGTATTTATCGAGCCTTAAGAAATGAATAACGTCTTCATAAGCGAATCACAAGACGCACATGTTTAAATGTAGCCGACCTGCAACGCGATTGGCTGCCGGAAATTAGAGCAATGGGACTATAGTTAGCCTCAACGTGTTCATTGTAATGGAATGGAATTTACGGAAAGGGGGCACTACGGCCCAACACTACACTAACCCTCAAACTAGGCGCATTCTCAAACCCACACCAGCTGACTACACTAAGGTTCGTTATATACCCAGGTTTTAAGCAGGCAACCCCTAGCTGGCAATAAGGGAATGCTATAGAATGATGACGAAGTGGAGAAATGGTGACGGAATTATGTAGATGCCTAATATGGGGGAAAACGAGAGAACTATGAGAAAAACCCCAGTTGGGACTTTGTCCACCACAAGTGTCACTATTGATTTCCCAGACCTGACCGGGACTCGAGCCCGAGCCGCCTGCGTGACAGGCTGGAGGTCAGGTTGTACACTGTAATACTTATACAAAACTTTTTTTTTTTTGCAACAGGGCTCACCTTGAAGATTTACTTTACATATGACCACATTTTCATTTTCTTTTACAGTTTGTGATCGATACTGAACAACGGATTCCTACTAGTAAGTAAAAGAAGATTAATCAAAAACACGTGATATATTCTCATTTATAATAGAAACTGTAACTATATTACTTAAGAAGATTTGACAGGTATGTATATAGGTCTACTGAGTAAAAAGTATGAAACATTGCTTGTAGCTTTCCTATTTTCAATTTTAAGAAAATCTGTTTATACAAAAGTTATAAGTAAAGTAAATCCATGAGCTACAGCCCTTTGAAGGGCCAAGACCGACCAGCTGGCTGCTGCATCACGTCCACATGCCGAAGTAGAGGTGGACGATCATCCAACCAGAATGGAGGTATTGTATTGTTAGCACGATGATCCCCCAGCTATTATAGCTGGTTTGCGAAACCGGATTTTCGCTACCTATTGTAGCTCCCCAAGTGCATCACGATGCTGGGTGGGCACCGGTCCCATACACTGGCCGAAATTTCATGAGAAAATTTCTTCCCCCATGGGGATACGAACCAGCGCGCATTTCGTAGCGCGGGTCCTAGGCAGGATGCCTTAGACCACCACGATGCCACAGCGCGGGACAAACAAAAATTATAGTCCATTTTGAATCTTGTGTACACCACTTTTAACACTTGAATATAAATAATTGATGAACTAGTGGACTTACTCGTGTTAAATATGTAATATTTTTCCGGCTTACAGCTGTTTCAGTGCATCATGCACCATCATCAGAGCCTACTAGATCTCGGCGTCATCTCGAACTTCTCTGCCTGTTAGGAGGGTGTGTTTTATTGTTGGAATGTGTTGGATTGTGTGGTCGAATAGTGTGTGTGTACTGAAATTGATCTGTGTGTTGAGGATTTGATCGGGGTGTGTTTTAGTGTGTTTGTATATTTCGTATTGTTCTAGTGTGTTGAGTTTTTGGTTCTTGGGTTGTGTGTGTAGGATTTCCATGTCCGTGTTTATGTTATTGTATGTATGGTTGGCATTGGTTATGTGATCGGCGTATGTAGATGTATTGTGTCCTCTGGTTATAGCTTTAATGTGTTCTTTGTAGCGAGTTTGGAATGATCTGCCTGTCTGTCCTATGTAGAACTTGTCGCAACTATTACATGTGAGTTTGTATACACCTGTGTGGTCGTATTTATTTGTTTGTGTTTTTTGTGTGTTGAGATGTCTTTGTAGTGTGTTTTCTGTTCTGTATGTTATGTTGTATTTCTGTTTTCTGAATGAAGATGCGATCTTATGTGTGCTTTTGTTTTCATATGTTAGTGTGATGTATTTCTTGTGTTTGTGTTGTGTTTTGTGTATTCATGTGTTTGTTAAGTTTTTGTTTTGTCTTCCTTATGATGTTGTCTATTATGTTTGAATTGTATCCATTTTCTTGTGCTATAGGGGGTGAAAAATGAACATTTTGAACATGTTCTCAATAACTACTGTTTTTTTCTTTTATCAAGAGTGTGCCAAGAAATGTGTTTTCTTAAGTAGCACCGAGTAACTTACCGTATCTTCTGGTGCATAAAATGCATTTTTTTTCCTTTGAAAATGGATCTGAAAACAAAGTGCGTCTTATATGCCGATACTGAATTTGTCAATGGGTCGAAGCATCATGGGAGGCTGTGAAAACTGAGACAGTAGTTAAATCCTTAAGCAATGTAGTATTATCAGATGCCTATAGTAACGGACTGGATGGTACAGAGGACGATTTGTTGTATGAGAACTCAGACTGTGATTTAGCAGAGGTTTCAAGTGACCATTCATTTAGCTCTGAAGACGAATTTCTGGTTTTTGACGAAGTATTCTTTCCTAGTTAGACAGATCTACGTATTAATTTATACTGTATTTGAAAAACTGTAAATTCATTATTCAGGGACAAAGGTTTTCCCTAAAAAAGTCTACAAAAAAGGGACTTGTCTCATGCTCCGGTTCGTCTCTATAAGATGCAATGGCAAGTATGGAAATTATTTTTCCATTTTTTTATTCTTAAGTCTCAAAACGTATAAAATATTGTCTACCATTTATAAGCTATTTATAAGCTGTGGTCGAAATGGATGTGTACATAAAAAAGAAAAATTCTTTAGTATAACAATTTATCGCTATGAAGAATAAGGAAGTCAGAATTATTACAGAAGGAAAGTGATGAATTACTTGAATCAAAAATTTCAGGGACTATGGATAAGCAATAGTGGAAGTATTGAATGACCCCCAAGATACCATTATCTCAACCTATTAGATTTTTTCTTGTGGAGTTATTTGAAGCAGAGAATCTACGAGTTAAAACGAAGACTTAGGGACGAGATATAATATATCAAACAAACGGTCTTGAAAATAATAAATAATTTCCAAGACATATATATATTTTTTTGAAAATGAATGGAGATCATTTTGAACACCTTCTGTGAAATGGTAATTATAATACTATTACAATTTTTAAATATTTTTTTAATTCTATGCCCTGTATATTAAAATTTTACTTAAATTACAATTAAGTGCATCCTTTTTAAGCCACCAATGTGTTTTTATTTACGAAAAGTGTTTTTGTATTTTTTTACGTTGTGAGTTCTGAAAAATCCAAAAAATTTAAAAATAAAATACAGAGTGCCACTTAAAACACACTCCTTAGCACACTCTTTACAAATAAAAAACATACCATTCGTTTTTCAAAAACACGTTCAAAATATTCCTATTTCACCCCTACAATTATTGTACATACAAATTCTTCGTAAAATTAAAAACAAGAAACCTACAAGCAGAATTTCACATTTTTACTCATACTGAATAGATACAGAATAGATATGAGGATTGACCGATAATGAGATGGAAAATAAAAGACTGTTAATGGCTTAAATGCCAAAACAGCACAATAGAAACCAACCAACCATATATGGAATTATTTTAACTGTCTTTTTCCCATTTTACAGGGATGCTCATTATACCAGGGATTTTCTGCAACCCTGGTACAACTTACAAAAAAAAATTGTAACGTATGTGTATGTAACCGCATGGGAACTGATGAATCTTGCACCAAGATCAAGTGTTCTCAAAAAGTGTTCGTATTATCAATTATTTATTATGTTAAGTGTCATGTATTTTAGGCTCAGCAAACGTATCAGCAGACAAATGCACTACCGTCCCAGCTACGCTGGTGGCTATGCTAAGACTTCACCCCAATCTATGTTTACTATTGGAGAGGGTACATGATATGAGGGGAAGGTGGAGAGTATTGGAGTAAAACGGGAGTACCCCGAAAAAGTCTTTGTAATGTCTGCTTTGACCATCACAAATTCCATGATGACCTGTTAGGTTTCGAAGACTGTGATTGAGTTCAAATAATCGCAATCTTGCAAGGTAAATTTTTTCAGTTCTGTTTTCTTATCAGTGTGCTAAAATACATCTAATGAAGCTTAGATTTTAAGTTATACTTACTTACTTACTGGCATTTAAGGAACCCGGAGGTTCATTGCTGCCCTCACATAAGCCCGCCATTGGTCCCTATCCTCAGCAAAATCAATCCATTCTCCATCATCATATCCCACCTCCCTCAAATCCATTTTAATATTATCCTCCCATCTACGTCTCGGCCTCCCTAAAGGTCTTTTTCCCTCCGGCCTCCCAACTAACACTCTATATGCATTTCTGGATTCGCCCATACGTGCTACATGCCCTGCCCATCTCAAACGTCTGGATTTAATGTTCCTAATTATGTCAGGTGAAGAATACAATGCGTGCAGTTCTGTGTTGTGTAACTTTCTCCATTCTCCTGTAACTTCATCCCTCTTAGCCCCAAATATTTTCCTAAGCACCTTATTCTCAAACACCCTTAATCTCTGTTCCTCTCTCAAAGTGAGAGTCCAAGTTTCACAACCATACAGAACAACCAGTAATATAACTGTTTTATAAATTCTAACTTTCAGATTTTTCGACAGCAGACTGGATGATAAAAGTTTCTCATCCGAATAATAACAGGCATTTCCCATATTTATTCTGTGTTTAATTTCCTCCCGAGTATCATTTATATTTGTTACTGTTGCTCCCAGATATTTGAACTTCTCCACCTCCTCAAAAGATAAATTTCCAATTTTTATATTTCCATTTCGTACAATATTCTCGTCACGAGACATAATCATATACTTTGTCTTTTCGGGATTTACTTCCAGACCTATTTCTTTACTTGCTTCCAGTAAAATCCCCTGTTTTCCCTAATCGTTTGTGGATTTTCTCCTAACATATTCACGTCATCCGCATAGACAAGAAGCTGATGTAACCCGTTCAATTCCAAACCCTCTCTGTTATCCTAGACTTTCCTAATGGCATACTCTAGAGCAAAGTTAAAAAGTAAAGGTGATAGTGCATCCCCTTGCTTTAGCCCACAGTGAATTGGAAACACATCTGACAGAAACTGACCTATACGAACTCTGCTGTACGTTTCACTGAGACACATTTTAATTAATCGAACTAGTTTCTTGGGAATACCAAATTCAATAAGAATATCATATAAAACTTCTCTCTTAACCGAGCCATATGCATTTTTGAAATCTATGAATAACTGATGCACTGTACCCTTATACTCCCATTTTTTCTCCATTATCTGTTGAATACAAAATATCTGATCGATAGTTGATCTATTAGCCTAAAACCACACTGATGATCCCCAATAATTTCATCTACATATGGAGTTAATCTTCTCAAAAGAATATTGGACAAAATTTTGTACGATGTCAGATTTTAAGTTATATATTTTATATTTATTACATATTTATCTACATATTTTGCCATTTTAGCTACATATGTCTCATTTTCATATTACATAACATCCGGGTTCTAGTTATAACGCTCTCTTTCTGTAGTGCATATCGGATGTCATGTTGCCCTACAGCGTCTGTACTGACGAGATATAATAAAACCCTTTATATTTTAGAAATGGCTAGTTTCTAGACCTATGTATATTACGAATTTTTACCTTATTCCACCATCCTCTACTGGCACTGCAGTTTGTATCTATAATTGTGAGACATCTTATAATGTGTGATTATTCTGATGACGTCTTGTCATCCTATTTTAGTAGTCATTTGTTGTCTCTTTTTCTTTCAGAGAACTACTTCTGCCGACACAGCATCCTCAAATGTCACATTTCTTCTAAATAAACGAAATGTATTGTGCATATTGAAAATATATACAAGCTGCAAAATAAATATGATTACTTTCTCCTTCTTATCAGTTTTAATATCGCTTCATCAAAATTTAAGGAATAATTCCATTACACGTGTTCCTTATAAAGTGTCATTCAACATCATACACAATGAAACCTTCCCAAATCGTCAGCTAGAAAGTCCCCATGAAAAGTCGTAAAGAGGAAAGTAAAGTAAAATAAAGTGTGTGACGAAAAATTTACAAAAAAAAATCCTAAATTCAAGACATATGGAACAGATTCCAAAAACAGTATAAAACTTAAATTTGGGTCTATTTTTCTAAGGTTCCTGGAGCACGTCTGTTCGTGATGCTTCATATATCAGCAAGGCCCGTAGGCAGGAAACAAAAATTCTCTCTTCGACATTATTTATAATTCACTATTAGAAGATAGCACAACACACAGTTAATAGCAGACGCTGATCTAGTTAAAGTGGACTTACAAGTTATCAATCTATCATTATTGTAATGTAAGAAATGGCTCGTGATGTGAATTTTGGGTACCTACAAGTGGCGATTCCTCAGGGGAGGGAAGGGAGAAACGTCCTCCTCACATTTTTCTTCTTTTGAAAATATATGCCAAATAAAGTATGTCTCTTGAAATTCGAGGAAGATTCGATAATTTTTAAGTTCACAGCTATAAGAAAACCTCGGTTGATCGAGTTTTAAACGAGCAGCTCATGTGCTGCTAGAAAACTGTGAGAAAGATGCGAGATTGTTTGTGTGGAGGAAAGCCAATCCATTCCTCCTTTACTGCAGTTAACACACATAGACAACAGTGCACTAGCGGCCAGAGAAAGAAGCAGAGGTTTAAAGCAAGTAAATGAACGGTTAGGGAGGAGATCCTCCTCTGAATCAGCGCATGGGTGGGAAACAGAAACCAACTGGTCATGCAGCAAGCTCGCTACAGCTGCCATCTAACGATGGTACATTCAACCAGACTATAACAGATCTATGTGAGACACAATAAAAACAGTTTTAACGCAGCGCTATGAAAGACATCATGTAAACCTTTTTTTTTTAAATTATAAATAAAAAATATTATTCATTGCACTTTATATAGGCTACTATTCATGGTTTGAAACTTTCAAGGACATTTGAAAGTTAAAGTGAAACATACAGCAGAGTCCGTATAGGTCAGTTTCTATCTGATGCTTTTCCAATTCACTGCGGGCTAAAGCAGGGAGATGCACTATCACCTTTACTTTTTAACTTCGCTCTAGAATATGCCATTAGGAAAGTTCAGGATAACAAGCAGGGTTTGGAATTGAACGGGTTACATCAGCTTCTTGTCTATGCGGATGACGTGAATATGTTAGGAGAAAATACACAAACAATTAGGGAAAACACGGAAATTTTACTTGAAACAAGTAAAGCGATCGGTTTGGAAGTAAATCCCGAAAAGACAAAGTATATGATTATGTCTCGTGACGAGAATATTGTACGAAATGGAAATATAAAAATTGGAGATTTATCCTTCGAAGAGGTGGAAAAATTCAAATATCTTGGAGCAACAGTAACAAATATAAATGACACTCGGGAGGAAATTAAACGCAGAATAAATATGGGAAATGCATGTTATTATTCAGTTGAGAAGCTCTTATCATCCAGTCTGCTGTCCAAAAATCTGAAAGTTATAATTTATAAAACAGTTATATTACCGGTTGTTCTGTATGGTTGTGAAACTTTGACTCTCACTCTGAGAGAGGAACATAGGTTAAGGGTGTTTGAGAATAAGGTGCTTAGGGAAATATTTGGGGCTAAGCGGGTTGAAGTTACAGGAGAATGGAGAAAGTTACACAACACAGAACTGCATGCATTGTATTCTTCACCTGACATAATTAGGAACATTAAATCCAGACGTTTGAGATGGGCAGGGCATGTAGCACGTATGGGCGAATCCAAAAATGCATATAGAGTGTTAGTTGGGAGACCGGAGGGAAAAAGACCTTTAGGGAGGCCGAGACGTAGATGGGAGGATAATAGTAAAATGGATTTGAGGGAGGTGGGGTATAATGATAGAGACTAGATTAATCTTGCACAGGATAGGGACAGCTGGCGGGCTTATGTGAGGGCGGCAATGAACCTTCGGGTTCCTTAAAAGCCATTTGTAAGTAAGTAAGTTGGGTTTATATAAAACAAAGTGGGAGTAGTTTTACGTTAGTATCGCAGATCTTTTGGCCCCTGAAATTCACTTCCCTTCATTGTGTACTAGACAGGGCAACAGCCAAGTTGTCAGTTTTGTACAAATATATATGAAACTGAAAGTAGGTACTCCAAACTGCATTTTTTTAACATAAAAAATTAATCGGCCACCGGCAGCTTTGAACAATAAAGATAGTATAGCTTTACAAGAACTAACATTCTTCAAAAGCATATGATATTGAACTTGTAAAATGTACATGTGGCAACACAGACCACGTGGGTGGGTGCAGTGTTCTCGCTTTCCTCAGATTATTTCCCATTCCCATTTCCATAAAATGGTTCGATTACGCGTTAGTAGCTAGTCTCGTCCAACACATGTGATGCTGTAGTGTGCGTGAAAAATGCTGCGAGGTTGTGAACTTCCTTGTAATTGTTAATTTGTGTAATTATTCAACAATGAATGGAAGTAAAAACATAATATATTTTGGAAAATTTAGGAAACTCAGTTTACAAGAACAGATTATTGCTAAACAGAAGGGAAGGCCAACCCAAACACCACCTGGGTTTACATGTATGCATGTAGGTTAATTTGTAGCATGTTTCATTCAAGAAGGTGTCATTTAGTGCTGTTAACTTCTTTCCTCCTCATAAGAAATACGCAGCAGCCGCCACTGGTACCTACATATCTTTTTCTCTTTTTTACTTTTTTACGACGCTGTATCAACTACTGGGCTATTTAGTGTCAATGAAATTGCTGATAGCGAGATTATGTTTTGGAGAGATGAGGCAAAGGATTCGTCATAGATTACCTGAAATTCGTCTTATGGTTGGGGAAACCCTCGGAAAGAAAACAACCAGGTAACACTGAAACATGAATCTTCCTCCCTGAATTATGGACTGAAGTACCACAATTTGGAACTGTACGAACTATAGGCACAGCAGAATATTACCACAATGAACTGCAGCATGAATTTTGTAAGAAATAGGTATCTACTTAACTTATGGTCATAGATGTATTGAAAGAAAAACAGACTACCTAAAATGAGATACTAAAAATGCGAGAAATAGAAATGGGAAGGACAGTATGAATAATACTGGTACACTTCCAATGAGATATCTCAAATAAATATAATTCAACTGGAGTTTACAATTCAAATAAATATAATTAAACTGGAGTTTACAAACTAAAATGCAATAGCTGCCCACATTTTTACATAGGACAGACAGGAAGATCCTTTCATACAAGATATAATGAACATATTAAAGCTATAACCAAACACTACATCACATCAAATTACGAAGAACACATTATCAACAATAATCATGACTACAATAATATAGAAACAGATAAGAACTTATGGAAATTTTACACATCACACCAAAAAGTTCACAGTTAAACATCTTAGAACAATACGAAATATATAAACATACAATAACATACCCACAACATATACTTAATACACAGTTACAGTTCAATACCACACATTATTCGATGTCATGATACGTCATAACACACAAACAACCAGCCCCACCATAAGAGCAACACATCCCCACCCCTACAACCGACAATTGCACATCGCAGAATTCAAGATCGCCAGTAGTTCAAGAGACACTGATGAAGACGTAACATCACGTTAAAAAAGGCCGTCTGTCCAAGGTATATACCTTTTTTAAAAATTTTAACACTTTTTAACGTGTGGCTAAACAGTTTTATGTTTTTAACAAACAAACTGTTAACGTGAACTATAATCAGTGAGATATCTCATATACAGTACTTGAGGAGCATGGGATATCAAGAATAGGTGAGCACAGATTTAAATTTTTATTACAGTATTGTAATGCAACAGAAATAAAAAT
Organism: Periplaneta americana; assembly: GCF_040183065.1. NCBI lineage: Eukaryota > Metazoa > Arthropoda > Insecta > Blattodea > Blattidae > Periplaneta > Periplaneta americana. The sequence continues at coordinate 28,569,053 of NC_091130.1, forward strand.
ATTTATTTCCTGGAAAAAATAAATTAAAATGCGACAAAATGACCGACAGCCACATTTCTTTTATTTTACTTTTAAGCTGGACAGAGACTGGATACAGTGTATTTCAATCTTCTGCATTTCTTAGCTAGTTCCTTCAGTATACCGCATCATTTTCATTCAGACATTTTCTCATGTACTCGTATTTATGTACATGAAAGCCAGTACATCAAGGCAGTCTTTCCCTGCGCTGTTCCTAAGGTGGGCCTAAGTTTTCTTAGTGCTAAAAATGACCTTTCAGAAGTACGAGTAGTTAACAGGGGAAGTTGCCATTATTGTGAATATGTTGTGTGTTACTTAAAGTACGTCACTGTTATAATGTTGCAGAGCTTCAACAGCATTTCGTTTTTTATTTCTGGCAGGGTCTGGGGGGGGGGGACGGTCCCCCTCGCTGCGCCAGTGTGAAATAGAAATATGTGCATGAAGTTTGTAAAGGACACCCAGTGGCATAATACTGCTGTTCTGCCCTGCTAAGCAAAAGTGCCGTATCTGCAGGAAAATTGAAAAATGGGGTTTTCACACTTTATAGGGTTTTGTACTGTCAGAAATTCATTGGACTAGGTAAAAATGCGGTATCTTCAATGACAAATGAAATATAAGCTTTTTATTTTGCCGTATCTGCACAAAATCGCTAGATAAACTAAGAAAGACTGCAGTATGTGACTTATGCTAAGCAAAAGTGCGGTATGTGAATTGCAGATACTGCATTGTTGCTTAGTACCAAGCATATACCGCGGTCTTTCTTAGCATTGTCACACTCTTTTTATCCACATGCCGCTTTCTGCTTCAGTATGCACCTGTCAGTGTTATATGAAACAGCAATCTGTGTTAAAAGCAATTATAATTATGTCTTCGTCTTCTAGACCTAAACAATTGGTAAAATTAGCTTTGGAAAAATGTTCTTTATCCAACATGATAGAAAATGAAAATTTTAATTCAAGTGTTGCAAGTCAACTTATGAATTGTACCTTATGAGACATTCGCTTCAGTGGGAAAGAAATCTAAATTGAAACCTTTTGCATTTGTTTGGAATGAAGCTATTACAGGACGAAATAAGGAAGGTATTATAGGTACGTTTTACATGCTCCTGAAAGACACAGAGATGTCAAAATATGGTAATTTGGGTAGATAATTGTTCAAGCCAGAACAAGAACTGGTGTCTGTATTCTTTCTTGGTCTTCGTGGTGAATTCCAAGGAAATAGCTGACCAAGAAATCAACCTTTTCTGTTTTGAACCAGGGCACACATTTATTCTGCTTACAGTATTCATCACCAAGTTCAAAATGTCTCTCAAAAAGCAGAAAAGAACATACGACTTTGACGATTTTGTAGACGCTTGTCAAGATGAAAATAATGGAAAAATGGAACTAATAAAGATAGATCACACAAACTTCCACAAAGGAAAGATTGCACTGCCCATCAGAAAAAAACTGCAAAACAACTACCTTACCTCAAGAATACCATCGTTTATGTGAAATCAGTGAGAGGTAACTATGTATTGGAGTACAAAACAACATATAATGAAAATGAAAGTTACAAAACTTTAGATTTCCTGCAAAAGAAAGCACAGAAAAGACATGGCATGCAATTGCCTGAACATCTGGATAAGCCCTGTGGATTTGATCTTGAGAAGAGAGATAGAATTGAGAACATCTTGAAAGAAGGCATTCCAGAAAATAGACTTAAATTCTGGCGAGATTTACTAATACAGTAAATATTTTGCGCATACTTATGTTTAAAGATTGATTACTTATTAATAATATTACATTGTTAATACTATAATTTTGTTCACGACTTAAATTGTGATTTTTTTTTGTCTCTCATAATGTCATGTTATGAAATAATTAGAAAGGATTTATCATATGTATTCAATTTTTGTTACTAATGGGTTTCTGCATTTGCTATTGCATATTATTTATGTAGCATTATTAATTAAAATAGAGAATCATCAACTTCAGAACTTCAACACAAGAGACGCCTAGAATCATAAGGGCCTAAAGCACACTGTGGTGAATTTGTATATTTTAGCATATATGCATGTTCTGGTATATTTTAATAGATATTGTAGGATGTATAAGATTGTACCATGAACAAATCAAAACCTAACATATTAGAAATCTGAATAATAATTTGAATATCATAAATTAATGTGAATTTTTCGATTCCGTACTTTGGGCCCTTATGGTTCTGGATGCCTGTTCTTTCATTTCTTAATTTTATGCAGATACCTTACTTCTCCTTAGCAGGGCGGCAACATACGGCATTTTGTAGTTAAGGCAGATATTTATATATTAAGTCATGCTGTGTTAAAGAGCGGTATCTGCAGTTTCTATTAAATGGCTGAATTAATATAATTTTTGTTTGTTTCAGTAATTTTGTAATGTCGTATATAGCTGGAAACCACATAAATTATGTAATCATACGTAAAAATCGAAAAGGGCTGTACAGAAAACTTTAAACTCGTTTTTCTCAATACTTTGCTTTTTGTAGATACGGCACTTAGCCTTAGCAGGGCAGTGTTGCTGCAAGATTGTTCCTACAGTATGTGTCAGTCGACATCCAAATTAACCAGTTTTCTAAAAAAAATCATAAAAGAAAATAAAAAGATAATATATTCAACAATTTCATGTGTGACATTTTCTTGTATACACGATTTACCGCTTCGGAGTAGGTTTTTCACTGCAAACCCAGCTTTCTCCAGTGTTTCTTATTTTCTGCCTTCCTCTTTGTTTTCTCATATGATCCATATATCTTAATGTCGTCTTATCATCTGATACCTTCTTCTGTCCCGAACTCTTCTCCCGTTCATCATTCCTTCCAGTGCATCCTTCAGTAGGCAGTTTCTTCTCAGCCAGTGACCCAATCAATTCCTTTTTCTCTTCCTGATCAGTTTCAACATCATTCTTTCTTCACCCACTTTTTTCCAACACAGCTTCATTTCTTATTCTGTCTGTCCACTTCACACGTTCCATTCTTCTCCATATTCACATTTCAAATGCTTCTATTCACTTCTCTTCACTTAGTTGTAATGTCCATCTTTTTGCCCCATACAATTCCACACTTCATACAAAGCACTTCACTAGTCTCTTTCACAGTTCTTTTTCCAGAGGTCAGCAGAAGATGCTCCTTTCTCTATTAAAAGCTTCCTTGCCCATTGCTATCCTCATTTTGACTTCCTGGCAGCAGCTCATATTACTGCTTATAGTATACCCCAAGTATTTGAAGCTGTTCACTTGCTCTACTGCCTCTTTTAGAATTCGTAAGTTTATCTTCTGTATTTTTCTTCCTATGACCATGCTCTTCGTTTTATTTGCATTTATCTTCATCCCATAATGTTCAATCTATGGCAGGGGCGCTGCAAGGGGGGGGGGATTAAGGGGATATATCCCCTCCCGAAATTTTGAGAAAAATACGAAACAAGAAACAAAAATAATATTAATTTTAATTCGTGAATGTACATAGGAGTTAGAGAGTTTTCCATGTAAATTCTCTTTGCTAAAATGTTAAATTCCAAGAACTGCAGGAAGACAAACACAGCGTTCTTACTTCAAGACAGAGAGTCATGAAGAGTATTATAGGCTTTTAATTTTCCTTCTCTTCTTAGACTATTTCATTAGTCATTTCATTAGGACAGGTTTTTAAATCATAAGGGAATCCTAAAGTAAATGTCAAACTTTGCTGCCTAAAAACATAGTGCGAGCATCAGATGAAGATTTAGAAACTGCTGTTGAGGCTATAGTAAATCAATGGCCCAATGGTGTTGATGCATCACCAGAGTCTTTCTTCAATGAATTGAGGATGCGGAGAAGAAATTTCCTTGATCAGAAAAATCTTCACCTAATACCTACTGATTTTATATCATCTTTGAACAGGTGCAATGAAATTATTTTTCCCTGCACTTGCAAGGTGCTGAAACTTTTCTGCACGTTGCCTATAACTACAGCAACACCAGAACGGTCGTTCTCAACATTGCGGTATTTGAAGACTTACTAGAGGAGCACGATGGGAGCAGACAGATTAAGTGGACTGGCCTTGATGTATATACATAAAAATGTAGAAGTAAAAGCTCATGAAGTACTGGATGAAATGTCTAAGAAGCCTCGTCGTCGCCTTCTTCTGTAAATGTCATTCTGCCATTGTTATTGTATTACAGTCATTGTAAATGTTAAAATTAAAAAATTAAGATTTATTTAACAACGCTCGACGTTATATCAGCGTCGCCGGTGTGCCGGAATTTTTTCCTCCAGGACTTCTTTTACATGCCAGTAAATCGACTGATATGAGGGCTGTCACATTTAAACACACTTAAATGCCATCGAGCTGGGTTGTGGTAGAACCCGCAACTTCCAGCACAGAAGGCTATACCGACTACGCTACTCAGGCCAACTTGTAAATGTTTGTGACTTGGAAACAAATTGTGAGTATATAAACTTATTTCTCTATTACTCCATTTTTACTATCTCCTCAAATCCCTCCCCGAAAAAAAATCCTGCGTCCGCCCCTGGTTCACAGCTGTCATTTAGCTCCAGTAGCATATCCTTTAGTATCATTTCCTCTTCTGCTAACAACGCCATATCATCAGCAAATCTTATGCACTTCATTCTTCTATTATAGGTCTATATACCGGTACTGTAGTTAGATCAAGACTGCTAACTGTTCCAGTAATCGTACACTGATAAGTTGGTTTTGGTTGTTGAGTCTAATTATTGATTTGCCACAATCCATTGATAAATTATGTTACCATCTCTTTTTTGGAGTCATTGTTCTACATTGGGTGCTTACCATTTAAATCTTCGAGTAAAAATAAATAGTCTCCTTGAGAAAGGAGACAATAATAGTACTGCACCAGTTAAAAGTGAGGTCTCGAGGTAATGGTATATAAAAATTTATGACACTGATTACAAGACTGCCTTTGATTTGTATTTTTATAGACATGAATTCCATAAGATAGGCCTATAATGTATCAGAGTGAATATTCCACTACCTCTTGAATGTGGTCTATGGAGGTTGTGAATGCTGTAATTTTTAAAGTTATACTTCGGAATATGATTATATATATATATATATTACTCTTGAATACAGATTGTTATGAACCTTGCATTCCATTGGAGAGATCTAAGGCTGTTTGGAATGACTGGTTTATTTGACTCTTTCTTTTCCTGTCCAGGCCATGAAGAGATAATATAATAATTATAGAAGACTTGAGATGATTTTTTTAGATTTTCATATATGATTATACTTGTTGGCGTTCATAGTGAATTTATGACATTCAAAAACGCTTCATGAATATTTCTGTCTTGTATTAAGTATCAATACAAAACAAAATACATGGTAGTCAATAACAAAAATAATAATAAAACTTCTAAGTACATTGAGATTGATGATGCCAAATTTGAGACAGTCCAGAGCTTTGTATATCTTGGATCACTAGTTAATAGTAACAATGATATCTCAGAGGAAATAAGTAGAAGAATACAAAGCGCCAATAGGTGTTATTATGGGCTGCAAAAACAAGTTAAATCAAGATTGCTATCTCGTGGCACAAAATGTAGACTATATAAGACCCTAATAAAACCAGTGTTGACCTATGCATCAGAGACGTGGCCTCTTAGCGAAAGGGATAAATTTAGATTGGCCGCATTCGAAAGGAAGATATTGCGAAGGATTTTTGGACCTGTAAGGGATGGTGAAACTTGGAGAATAAGATATAACAACGAATTATACCAGCTTTATGAGTCTCTCGATATAATAACATCCATTAAGATTGCTCGTCTGAGATGGGCAGGGCATGTTATGAGAATGGATGAATGTGAAATACCTAGGAAGGTGATGGAATATGGGATTGCTGGAGGAAGAAGAGTTGGAAGGCCAAAGCTACGATGGATGGACTGTGTTATGGATGACATTAAGAGGCTTGGAGTGAAGAACTGGTGGACAGTGGCTAAAGATCGAGACCGATGGAGAAGAATTCTTAAGGAAGCCAAGGCCCGATCCGGGCTGTAGCGCTATGATGATGATGATGATGATGATGATGATGATGATGATGATGATGATGATGATGATGATGATGATTAAGTATCAATACTAACCCCTTGTGTTGTACTAATAGACTATATTGTACAACTCTTCTGTATATATTTAAACCAGACTGTAACTATAATTAAGACTTTGTAGTACTATTAAGATTTTTCCGACATATTCCTTCTGTTCTGCTGAATACCGTGGAATGTAAATAAATACAAATACAAATAGTTCTAATATTATGAATTTTCCTTTACTTCTGTATCTCATCACAGTATTTTGGTTAATGTTGAGGATCTTTCTTATTCTTTCAATTGGTATGTTTTTGGTATTCCAGATTAGACTTTTTAATTTATCAGAATGAAACATTTTTATCTACATCTTGAGTTCCTGTAAGGACTGCTCCTATGGGGCTTTGATTTAGCAAATGCTTCTGCTAATATTCTATTAGGCTATAGCCATATCCAGGGCAATCACGTGGAGGTAGTCAGCTCTCCCCCAATGAAAGTCATTCATTAGCTGCAAAATGTGTGGCGCGATACCTAAATGATAAATAATAAGAATTTATCGCTCTCTTAAACAAACTGAGAGCCCAACACTGATTTTTTTTTTATGATTGAGCACTCTGTCCTATACTCTAAAATAATTTACCAGCTACTGAAATAAATATGTTGTAAGCTGAAACAAATATGCACAGCAAAAAACAGAACATATGTTCTTCACTGAAGTTTACAAATTATACGAATCAGTGCCTCCTGAGTCACTGGTTCTTATTGTCACTTGTTAGACGTAATCGCATTGTAACTAGTTTTCAAGCTACAGGGGCGATGTGAGGTAGTCTTTAATCTCTTTCCATGTTGCATGCGCATGACGCTCACGCACTGTCACACATACAAATTAAAAATATACAGTAAGTTTGCGATATTAATTGAAAAAATATGGCAAAGGGTAAAAAAATTGAACAAAATTTAATTATACACAGCCTAGAAATGTTGGGGATGGATCGATCGCCTTACAAAAAATTTTTTGGGGGGAACGGGTACGCCCTTGATTATAGCAATTACAAAATAATGTATGTATGTATTTTATTTCGTCCTAATGATCATACAGGATGATGTTGGGCACGTCAAATTAATACTAAAAACAGTTCTAAAACTAATACACATTTACAAAATAATGCTAATATATATAACATGGTGTATAATACTGACAAATGATTGCGTACTACCACTAAAATTGTCAAATCTTCGCACAATAAACCTAGAATTAATAATTATGTACTATCTATACTAATAATAAATCTGTAGCCAAAATTTTTCTGGTAATTTTCGATTTTCTAAAAATAATTGGTGTTAACATGTATAATTAACCATCCTGAAACCGAAAATCGCTTTTTTTTTTTTAATTTTTGTTTGTATGTCTGTCTGTCTGTCTGTATGTTTGTTACCTTTTCACGCGATAATGGCTGAACGGATTTCGATTAAAATTGGAATATAAATTAAGTTCGTTGTAACTTAGATTTTAGGCTATATGGCATTCAAAATACATTATTTAAAAGGGGGATTATAAGGGGGCCTGAATTAAATAAATCGAAATATTTCGCTTATTATTGATTTTTGTGAAAAATGTTACATAACAAAAGTTTCTTTAAAAATAATTTGCGATAAGTTTTATTCCTTGAAAAATTTTGATAGGACTGATATTTAATGAGATAAATGAGTTTTAAACTTAAAATAACTGCCATCTAAGGCCGTGTAATAAATTAAGAAACAAATGACTTCGTCTATAAGGGGCCTTGGACAGCAACAATCGAAAGCTATGAAAGATAGCCTACAGAGAATGTTTCTGTGTTTGTATGAAGTAATATCGGAAGCTAAATTAACCGATTTGTATAATTAATTATTATTTCACCATTGGAAAGTGTAGTTTCTCTAGATGGACATAATGCTATAATGTTATTACAGTAACTTCTGATATAATATAATATAATATAATATAATATATTATATAATATAATTTAAGTTATTTGAAGGGTTCAGAACCATACTGGGCCAAGCGCCATTTACTGAATACGTAGAAAACAAGGGTTAAAATTAAGTTATTACCTTAATTCAATGGAAACCTATAACAAGTAAAATAAAATATACACATTAAATCTAAATGATGTCAATCTTCATTAAACTATGGTTGCATGTAATAAAAATTAAGAAACATGTTAAAGGAATTGTCATTGCACCAAATGAATGTCTCTGGACCAAAATGATCGCATTTTAATTATTTGAATGCAATTTAAATTAAGTAACATATTAAACGATTTATCCTTCTATCAAACACGAATGTTCCCTGGATCAAATGTCCTATTTTAATTATGTAATTACTTTATATTTATTTCTAACGGGTGCAGCGGAGCGCACGGGTACGGCTAGTTAATAAATATGTACGTACAACTTAACATTTAATAACTGTAAATACTAACATTCAAGATATTCTTGTACTGAATAAAAATAACCATCCATAAGAAATTTCTTTAATTCTTTTTTGAATTTACCATCAGTATTTAAGTGTTTAATTGACCCGGGTAATTTATTATAAAGAAGTCTGCCGTTGTAAGAAAAACTTTTTTCAAAAAGAGAACTTTTGTGTCCAAACAGGTGCAAATTAGACGCCTACATTAAATTGAAAAATTCGTATTTTCCTTACCTGTGTGCAGGACACACCATATTTTGTACTCTTATGTGCTCCATAATTTATTTTGAAAGTAAATCTAACATTACAAAAATTACACTTAAACTGTTTTCAACTTTTTTCTGACACAAGAAAAAATTCCACGTTTGTATTAATCAGCGCGCCACAGTAATTTTCAGCTGTTTCCGAGAACTTCCGTACGAAAACGAAATAACCCGAAACACTCAATAGCGTGCAATACATGTTTTTGAGCGGAAGTGTTGCAATCCTAGTTGACTTTCCCCCAAATTCGATGTTACATTCATAATCACAATCACAGTCTAATAGATTAGACTGTGATCACAATGTTGTTGACACCACAAACCTATCCTTCTGTGTATCATTATCATCACGGAAAGTTAGGAAAAGAGGTCTCGTCATTATCATAAAAAATAAAATCTAATCTCAATTCCATTGGTCATGTATTTTAACCTAAAAAAAATTATCTCTGATGTGCTATATTCCACTAGTTACAATAAAAGAAAAAGTGTTAAACGAAATCATAAAATGCATTAGAATTTTTAACGAAACTTGAATTCAATAAGAATAATCAAGAAAGTAAAATGTCGTATTCAACGCGATTATTCACTTAGTTTATCACTATATTATAATAAATTATTCAAGAGAAATACACCTTATGTCTTATTGGGGTATTTGTGATTTAGTTTTGTGTTGGTAATACTGTGACATATTATTGATGAAAGTCATTTCTGTTTCATATGTGTTATGGTGTGTTACGGTACCAATAGTGATATTACTTTTAGTATATCTTTTACACCTACCTATAACAAGACACACTAATATACATATTTGAATATATTATATTGAATTATATTCGTTACATGGTAAGTTTTGGTACTTGATTCTTTTAAGTGAAGTGTAGGCTATTTTGAGAGATAGAAAATGGCGGAATTGTAAGTCTTTGAAGAGTGACCGATATCTTGCATATTTTATATCTTAAGAGTGATGAAAGGTAATGACGATGTATTGGTAATATAGGAGGTAATATTGGTATACTTAGTCGTATGTTGTGTCGTATATCATTTCCTCTTTTATATCACCTGGATTGAGGTAACGGATTTATTGAAATAAAGATGAACTAGGCCTACTAACAGTTCAAGCTTGTGGGATTCTGTTTGTAGTTTTAATAAATACAGGTTTGGATCTGTTGCAATCCAATGGTCTGAAATAGAGGACAGTAATGCGTTACATCGGTATGCATTTTAAAACTATTTTTCTACTTCACGAGCAAAATTGACTGTTTTTTTAGTTGAAATTCCCTGAATCCGAATCTGTATTTAGATTTTCTCTACCATGTCAGGTTTTTATGAAATGTTTAAAATGAAAACAAAAAGAAAAAACAGTCAAAATTGGCGAAGACATAATTAAAACAAGATAGATTTCAAAACACGGATACTACTTCCCCTCTGCCCCCACCGAACCTATCTTGCAATAGGTGATAATTGTAAAGATCCACTCCACCAACGATTTTCGATTTTTTTTTCTGAAAACCCTCCAATTTTTACCCCCCCCTTATCAAAAGAGTCCACACCTGTGGAGTAACAGTCAGCGCGTCTGGCTGCGAAACCAGGTGGCCCGGGTTCGAATCCCGGTCGGGGCAAGTTACCTGGTTGAGGTTTTTTCCGGGGTTTTCCCTCAACCCAATACGAGCAAATGCTGGGTAACTTTCGGTGCTGGATCCCGGACTCATTTCACCGGCATTATCACCTTCATATCATTCAGACGCTAAATAACCTAGATGTTGATACAGCGTCGTAAAATAACCCAATAAAATAAAATTTATCAAAAGAACTTAGAAAAAAAAAGTAGCGAGATGACCTAACCTAAGGAAAACGCCGAAAGATGAGAGAGATAGATATCAAAGTCGAAATTTAGATCAGGTTAGGTCATCTCGCTATCTTTTTTTCTAAGTTCTTTTGAAAAAAGGTGTTTTCAGAAGACGAAAAAATCGAAACTCGATGGTGGAGTGGATCTTCGCAATTTTCAAGTCTCCTAGCAAATTACCTATAAAGCGATAACCTAATTTAATACGGCGGGTTTTCTTTACTACAGCGTTACCGTATTAAAATACAAATGTATTTACATTTGTGGGTCCTAGACGAGTTACAGATATCGTATACTTACATACTTTCAAATGGCTTTTAAGGAACCCGGAGGTTCATTTTCACCCTCACATAAGCCCTTGTTCTGAGCAAAATTAATCCAGTCTCTTATCATCATATCCCACCTCCCTCAAATTCATTTTTATATTATCCTTCCATGTACGTCTCGGCCTCCCCAAAGCTCTTTTACCTTCTGGGCTCCCAACTAACATTCTATATACATTTCTGGATTCGCCCATACGTGTTACATGCCCTGCCCATCTCAAACGTCAGGATTTAATATTCGTAATTATATCAGATGAAGAATACAATGCATGCAGTTCTACATTGTGTAACTTTCTCCATTCTCCTGTAACTTCATCCCATAACCTCACATATTTTTCTAAGCACCTTAACATCTGCTCCTCTCTCAAAGTGAGAGTCCAAGTTTCACACCATACAGAACAACCAGTAATATAATTGTCTTATAAATTCTAACTTTCAAGTTTTTTGAGAGCAGACTGAATGACAAAAGCTTCTCAACCGAATAATAACAGACATTTCCCCTAGATATCGTAGACGAAAAAAAATTGAGTGCCGACATGAATTTCACATCCAAAATAAAGTCGAAAGTTAATGTGAAAGGTTGAGAGATGAGAGAGGAAGGATCACTCCATCGAGGTGGAAGGGGTAGGTGGCAGTGAGAAACAGTACATGTCATTTCCATGCGTTTCCTTACTGATCACAGAGAAAAAGCTGAGTTTTCGTAATGTCGGTCAGTGACATTAGATAAGGTTAGCTTAGGCTTTTTCTATGCCTACAATTGTCTAAGAATGTGCCCTTTTTTCCAAGGCATACCAAAAGCTTAAAACTAACCTAACCTGACAATAATTCTCTCTTTTACGAAAACTCGCTTTGGTCGAATCAGTGACAGGTTAGTATAGACTTTTGCTATGCGTTGCAAATACTCGCAGTTGTCTAAGAATGGTCCCTTTCTTCCAAGACATTCCAAAAGCCTAATCCAACATTTCACTGATTCGACCTTACGAAAACTCGCATTTCCTCTGTGAATCAGTAAAGAAACACATGGAAATAGATTCATGTGTTTTCACTTCCTGCCGCCTACTTCTTCCACCTAGCTTGAGTGATCCTGTCTGTCCGCACTTCTTTGTGGACCAACACTTTCACAGCAACTTTCGACCTTTATTTTTGGTATGAAATTAGCATCGACATTAAATTTTTTTGTAGTAATGCGATACTTATGTCTCGACTACAATCCAAGGCTGTAAATACATTAATTGTACCTTAACTTGGTAACGCTGTAGTAAATAGTTTCCAATATGGCTGCCTATAGTTAATTGAAGTGTCCTGAATCCTAATCTGTTTTTAGTTTCTTGCATTACAGAAACTGACTTTTTTTTCCAGTCCCTGACTGGATAGTCATAAAACCCACATTTATTTTTGTTTTACAACGTTCAATAATTTTTTTTATACATCTCAGGAGGATTAACGTAATTCCAGACACAGATTTTATGTAATGATTTTTCTTTTGCAGATTCAAAGGAGCCACTGAACGTTAATATTCTTCATAGATTTGGTTGCGTATATTTTGATAAAGTGTATTATAATGGGCGACAAGTGTCAGAACCAGCAACTTACCAACCCATGGCAATATCCGCCTCCTTACGGAATGTACACTCCTTATGCCAAGTAAGATTTTGATGTACTTTTAGCTATATGCAGTTATAGTGTTGTAATTAAACATTTTGAATGTGATATGATTCATTCAGTCAGTCAGGTTATATTTAAGCTTAAATCAACACTGTAAGGTGTGATTTAGTTGAAATATCTCCTGCACTGAAGATATATAATGTACTAGCCCTTTCCAGTCTTCTGTATGTCATATGATGAAAGAGTAATGGAACGGAGAAAAATTCTCTCCAGCGCCAGGATTTGAACCCGGGTTTTCAGCTCTACGTGCTGATGCTTTATCCACTAAGCCACACCGGATACCCACCCCGGCGTCGGACAGAATTGTCTCAGATTAAGTTCCAACTCTTGGGTTCCCTCTAGTGGCTGCCCTCCGCACTACGTCATAGATGTCTATGAACATAGGACTGAAGTCCACACATGTGCTGAGGTGCACTCGTTATGAGTGACTAGTTGGCCGGGATCCGACAGAATAAGCGCCGTCTTAAATCACGAAATGATTGATTTACGCATATCATCATATGATGACGCAGAATATCTGCATGGAAATAGCATATGTACTTCGGTACATTAAAATAATATATGTTGTTGTTGTTATTGTTTTCTAATGCCAGGCGTTTGACAATAAAGTCATTTGACCTCTTGCACTCCAATATTTTTCAAAGATATTATCATGACCAGCCACTGAAGCACAGATTTTGAGGTGTTCCGAATCCATTTGGAGTGAAAAATGGCAAGTTGTAGCCGATTTAAGTGAACACCATATTTTAACGTTTTGGTGGCTACTTCATCCACACACAACCCCCAGAATGTCTGGAGGACCACACCTGCTGTTGGTCGACGGGTCCATTGGACCTAGCTGGGAGATCTTGTTGATCACCAGCTTTCCCTCCTTAAGCCACTGGAGGACGATTTTAGTGCCATAGCAGGTCAGCACTAGGAACAGAAAAGTAGAAAGAGGAGGAAGGAAAGGGAAATGAACCCCTAGGCCTCGAATGCTCTAATGCCGTCAGGGTCGAAGAAAGTAAGAGTTCAGTCAGAGGACTGGATAGGAAAGGGTAAAGAGGGAATTAAGTATTTGTTAGAGGAAAATTATACCAAATTCAGTCATTAACTCATCAAGCTGACCAGTGCTAATTGATGAGTAGCCCCTCCCTTTAGTTCAGCGTGTAAAATTATGCTTACTAACAGCTGCACCACGGGAAGGTAGGGATGGGACATTGGGTATTTGTCCAGGTTGGTTCCTTAAGGCCTTCAATGGGAAGGATTAATGGCTCTCCTCCCTGTATCCGACAGATACCCTTTTGCAGCCAAAAATAATATATATGATACGCGTAAATCACTTCGTGATTTAAGACGGTGCTTATTCCGTCAGATCCCGGCCAACTAGTCACTCATAACGAGTGCACCTCAGCACATGCGTGGACTTCAGTCCTACGTTCATAGACATCTATGATGTAGTGCGGAGGGCGGCCACTAGAGGGAACCCAAGAGTTGGAACTTAATCTGAGACAATTCTGTCCGACGCCGGGGTGGGTATCCGGTGTGGCTTAGTGGATAAAGCATCAGCATGTAGAGCTGAAAACCTGGGTTCAAATCCCGGCGCCGGAGAGAATTTTTCTCCGTTCCATTACTCTTTCATCATATGATGATGCAGAATATCTGCATGGAAATATCATATGTACTTCGGTACATTAAAATAATATATATTCTGTATATCAGTTAATATGTGATGTTCCACAGGAAAAAAGACCTTCGGGTGAAGAACATGCAACTTCATTTTTTGACATTGGTCTTTTCAAAGATTCCATGGTAAATGTATAGAGATTTAAGGAAAAATCTAGGCGATATTAAACCAGCTCATGTAGTGGGGGAGGCGCGTGCGTGGTGTTTTTTTTTTTGGAAGGAGAGACTATATAAAGACCAGTTCTGCACAGGCAGGTGCGGGAAATTGTTTTTAAGGTGTATAATTATTTTAAAAACGTTGATAAGCAGAATGCTGGTGACCATCAATCATGGTGATTGGCTGCAACATTGCCAATGCGAAAGAAATGATTGCAGAAACATGTGGTGTGGATTTGTGAACATGCAAAGAATACTGATAGTGAAGGAAAGAGGATTTGTGGTGTCATGCTTACAATAATCAACAGCTAAGGTCATTATTGTGTTGTGAGAATTTAAATTCTCTCCTGCTCTATTTGTATCATATGCATGCATGAAGTATGATGTGGCAATGTTGTATGCTGCCTTGCTCTCTCTATCTCTCTCTCTTGATGCAAATGCTAGCAGACGACCACCTTCCCAATTGCCATCGACTCTAGGCAGAGCAAATGTGGAAGTTTAGAATTCATCAATGGTCAGAAACAGACTGCTTAAGAATAACATGAATTACAGATCACTAGAGTACAAATAGAGAGGAAAACTTTTACATAAACCAAATACATGCTAGGCAGTATAAATGTTGTTGGCTTAATAGATGGGGCATGAGGAACTATTCCCAAATTTCTGGCGCAGTTTTGGATTTCACAAGAATTTCAGAAGTCATATATTTTAGATAGTGTGATTGCTGCCCTTAAGGAGCCTATTTCGATATTTCTTTGGCAGTAATTATAAATTTTGATATTTTTGTGTGAAAGGAAATCATACTCCATCATTTCTGTTACTTTTGTACATTCTTTTATATATTAGAGCTAAAATTGTTGAGTTTTTATATTAGATTTCATTATAAATTTTGAAGTTGTTTGTATCACTTTGTTCATGTGGCAACCCTCGAGGGAAGTTTCGTAAATTAAATTAAATTATTCCAAATATTTAACGAAGATCACTTAGTTGGCAGAATGACACCAATATTACAAAGAATTACAAATTAAACACGACCAGCCTCATGGGCTAGTGGTCAGAGCTTCTGACTACAGTTCATGAGGTCTCAGGTTTGATTCCCAGTTAGAACACAGGAATTTTCCCTTAAAGGGGAATGTTCTTGTGTTCGTCCATTGTCAGGAAATTAGGTTAGGCTTAGGTTTAAGACTGGCACTTAATAATCATCCTATCATAATATCATCCTCATCGGGGCAGCGTAACTCTGTCTTCCAGGTGCCCCAACCTCAGAAGTGAAGTACAAATAAGCCATTGCCAGGAGAGACTAGAAATGTCAATTGACAGCCTGGAGGCATTGGATTAAAAAAAAAAACTTTTACATATAGGCTCCTGAATGAGTTCAAACTGGTCTAATAAGACCTAATTCATAATTGATGATGAAATTATTTTTACTAATATTTCATTTTTACTTATAGTCAGCCTTATGGACATGCAGGATATGGCCATCCAGGACAGTACTTCTATGGTTACTCTGTAAGTAGTAGTGCTGTATTTTTATTTTATTTACATTAAGAAATGGTCTGTTTTTGTGTGCTGTAGAAGAAACAGTGTGATGCAAATAATCAATTTGAGTATTTTGATGGAATGTCATATTTTGGTTTCTTTGACACTGAAGAGATGATTTTTGGCATATCATCCATATCAGTGCAGTTTTTTCCCCCTACGTACTTATTACTTCATTACTTTTACTAGGTATATTTTGGTGTATCATTTGAAGCCCTTAGAAAAAAAAAAGATACAAAATATTACTTCGACTACCAACATAGCTCAGGCAGTAACACATTTGCTGTGCTATGGCATGGATTCAATACATGTTTGGGCTGATAACCTGGTTGTATTTTTTCGGAGGTTTACTCAACTGTAAGACGAATATCAGATGATCATATGGTGATTTCTCGGCCTCATCTTGCCATATATCATCATGCTAACATAAAATCTGATGTAGCGTCATTAAATAGCAAACTAAAAAATTCTATATCAGCTGCAACAATTTTCTTCCCATTTTCCTTTAGCCTACATGAGAATTAAGAAATAATAAAATAGTGTATACACTGTAGTTGAGAGCAGTTACAGTTGACTGAAAAATACGTACCGGTATATGACTGTGACTAGATTTGGGAAAGTTACACATAAAAATGCGTAATTTATATCATAAATTAAAAAAAAAATGTAATAAATTCAAAATTTGTTGTAATACAATATATAAATCAAGTGTTGAATTGTTACTAGAATTCCCAGCTACTAGCATACATTACTTACAGTAATTCATTTTAACTCTTCACATTAAGTCGTCATTGAAGTATCCTTTGGAAACAATATGTCAACACCACACAGTGTTCCTGTAAGTTGCTTAACTACTCACCATGCTGATACAGATTCCAGAGTTCACTAGTTGTCAAAGGCTGCCAACGGTTTTTATCATGTGTATTTTGTTATTGTGTTTTCCATGGTTCCCACTGGCATCTTTATCTTTATATGTTTGCCGCAATCCTTATATAATTGATTGTGGTAATGGATAGTGTCTTCGTGTGTAATGCTGATTTCATTTATTTTCCTTTATCTGCTGACCAAAGAAGTCGTCTTGTTTACAAAGGCCAATAGTAAAAGAGAAAATACAAAATATGTTATCCTTGAGAACTCTCTGTGGACACTTTTCCAGAGGTGCACTTTTGATTTTAACTACTGTACTCCAACCACGAGAAAGTCTCTGGGGAATGAGACGCAGCGGGGTAATGCTATGAATGAATGTTGATGTCATAAGGACACGTGGGTACACGCATCTCCATTGGCTAGCTCTCACAGCACAAACGATAACACTGATACACACATAATTATTTATATTATCCTAGTTACAAAATTAGATCACTGTTAATCTCCTGGTCTTTTAATCCCTCCATACAGGAAATAACATATGCAGGAGAGCGCATGGTTTTTAAACTGACATTATAATGATAATATTATCTATCTACTTCGCTCCAATAGATGACGCAATAGTAAGCACATTCCTTTCACGGTTTATCTCCTGGTTGGAGAACAGTATACACTTCTAGATTGTTCGTAATCATATTGTGATCTGATAGTCTAGATATTTTAAAAGGATAGAATGACATAATCAACCTCATTTCGCAGCATAGTTCTGAAGCATTCAGTAAGAGTTGATAATCAGTGATTTTGAAGTTCGTAAGATCCTGTATTAAAAATAAAAGTTGAAGGCATGTCATATGCTGGGAGTCCTTTGCATGGCAAGTATGATGAACTTGACTTCATTCCCACAAAACTTGATAAAAACTGCGCAAAATATACATTTTGTGGCTCTGTAATTAAAAACACAACGTCTTTATGCACATAGAAGACTATGTAACTTATTAATTTACTTCCATGAAAATGTTGAAAGTCGTGTCAGAAATTAGTAATTTACGTAAAATATATAACATGTAATTTATGCGGCCAAACCTGCCTATGACTGCTTAATGTGTAAATGTTACGATACTGTGTATTATATTGTTTTGTTTACATCAATAATTTAAATAAATAAGTCGAAATCTAACAAAATAATATGAACTGTTTAATATAAATATTAGTAATTTTCTTTATGGTATACATAATACGTTATCTGACTATTGTATATGATCATCACCATCATCATCATCATCATCATCAGTAGCTCTACAACTCATTGCTGAGTCTTGGCTTCCTCAAGGACTCGTCTCCAGCCATCGCGATCCAAGCTACCATCCTCCAATTTCTCACCACAAGAGCTCTCGCATCACCATCCACTCCATCCATTCATCTTGATCTTGGCCTTCCTTTCCTTCTTGTCCCATCCAGCTGTGTTAGCATTACTCTCCTTGGAATCTCCGCCTCTTCCTTCCTTATCAGGTGTCCTGCCCATCTTAGCCTGGTTAACATTATGTATTTAGAGACTTCCACATCTTCATAAAGAGAATACAGTTCTTGGTTATACCTTTTCCTCCATACACACTTATCACACACTGGGCCATAAACTCTGTGCAATATTTTTCTTTCAAAACATTGGAGAATTTGTTCATAGTCCACGTTTCACAGTCATACAGTAGTACTGGTCTTATGAGGGTCTTATATAACGAGACCTTCACAGGTCTTGATAATATGTTACTCTTCATATGTTGAATCAGACCAAAATAACATCTATTGGCCATCTTGACCCGTTGTTTGATTTCTTGCATAACATCATTGTTCATTTTGGCTATGGACCCCAAGTAAGTGAACTCGTGTACTAATTCAAAGGTATATCCTCCTATTGTATATGATAATAAGATATAAACAGTGATTTAATTAAATTATGTATAATCGTATCATGCATTGATTAATCATTATATGCACGCTGAATTTCTTTTTCCAGGGAATGGGTTTCAATCCAAATAGTCCACAAGGCCCAAACGGACCAAATAGCCAGAATATCCCCCAGATGCAAGGTATAAACCATGGATTACCTAACAAGTCTTTTTCACCAGGTATGTCATCGTTATCAATTTTCAGATTAATATATTGATATGGTAACTCTTACATTATTGTATAGTATTAATATTTTATTTTCACAGATTTCGGCCAGCAAAATAATGTCGGTCCAAATAATCAGTTGGAAGGAAATGACAAGAAACAGGATCGCAATGAAATGCCACCTCTTCCCCCTGGACCACCACCTCCACCACATGGCTACCCACCTCCAGCTCCACCTGGTACTGCACCTCTTACGAGGCCACAGTTCTATGGTCAGGCTAACAACAGTAAGTTCTGTAAGCAATTAGGAGTGAACCTAGAGTTAAGAACATTTATCTAAGGATAAATAATTACTTTAGTTACATTTACATTCATGTTGCACTAGTCCATTAACCAGAAGACTAAAGGCATTGGATTTTGCTATGGATCTATTTTCCATGAGTCCAGGTAGGATATATTGCCACTGTCATCAACATCATTGTCTTTATCAGAGGTGTAAATTGTACAGGTATGTGTGTACACACATACATATATATATATATATATATATATATATATATACAGGGTGTATCTAAATTGGTGTAAAATGTTTCGGGGATGTGTTCCTAACATCGAAACAATTTAAAAAGTTAATAAGAACATAGGTCTGAAAACCGTTCGTTAGGCAGTTATTAAAGGATTTGTCCCTTTATTGACCACAGATTGTTTGATGGTTTTTTTGTTTGTTTGTATTTTGTAGAGCAAATAAATTAGAAGAAAATGTATTCTATGAGTGAACAGAACGAAATGATTTGCATCATTTAATTGATGATATGCTTCTGGACGTCATCCAACGAATGTGTTTTAACACGATGCTGCTCTGGTAGTTCGTAATTTTTTTAATGATCGATTTCCCCAAAGATGTATTGGTCGAAGGGGATTCATTGCATGACCTGCTCGATCGCCTGATTTGAATCCAATGGATTTCTTGGTCTGGGGACATTTAAAGTCCCTGGTTTATGCGACTCCTGTACTTAATGTTGATATTCTGAGAGCGTATCCAAACTGGATTTCACGAAATACGAAACACTCCAGGAATTTTCAACAGAGTGTGCCAGAGCATGTAACGCAGGTTTAGGGGACACATCGAAGCAGGAGGAAGCCACTCCGAGCAGTTTTTGTAACATTAAATTTTGTCTTGTAACTCTGAAATAAATTATTTTGAGACAAATGTTCATATGAACTTTTTGTAATGTTTTGATGTTAGGAACATGTCCCCGAAATATTTGACACCAATTTAGATACACCTTGTATATATATATATATATATATATATTCGTGACAAACCATAATGGCCTTCTCTCAAACCCTAATCCTTTATTATTAACAGAGAAATAAATAAACATGAGAGAATTCTATTGGCTTGAAAATTAATATCAACTCACCATGTAGGCCTAATGACGTTCATCACTGCAGATAAATTATAGTTTATTTAACAACGGAACTGCAGAGGTTATCAGGATTGCCGGTGTGCCTGAATTTTGTCCCGCAGGAGTGCTTTTACATGCCAGTAAATCTACTGACATGAGCCTGTCGTATTTAAACACACTTAAATGCCATCAACCTGGGGCAGTATCGAACCTGCAACCTCGAGCATTGAAGGCCAGTGCTATACCAAGTCCAGAAATTGCCATTTTAAAATGTGTAAAATATACCATATGCAACACACACAACTATGCAAATGAGAGTTATTCACATGTCCCTACATTAGACATTGTAGCAAAACAAAACTAAAACTGTATAGATTTAAGCACAACAAACATGACATAACTTTGCTGGCTCAATTACAAGCTCAAACTGGCAGCAGTTAGTAGGTTACCTGTAACTGACAGTGTCCCATCAATGGTTTCTACTATATTTAAAAATTTAAAAGTTTCAATGGCATAACATTGACCTCACAGAATAAATTGTTATATGTTTAAAATTCAAATGTTGTTGTTGTTTTCTAATGCCAGGCGTTTGACAATAAAGTCATTTGACCTCTTGCACTCCAATATTTTTCAAAGATATTGTCATGGCCAGCCACTGAAGCACAGATTTTGAGGTGTTCCGAATCCATTTCTTGGTTTGAGTTGCACAATGGGCAGTTAGGGGACTGATATATTCCAATTCTATGCAGGTGTTTGGCCAAACAATCATGGCCTGTTGCCAATCTAAATGCAGCTACAGACGATTTGCGTGGTATATCAGGAATTAACTGTGGATTATGATGCAGAGAGTTCCATTTTTTTCCCTTGAGATTGTGTTATCAAATTTTGTTTGTTGAAGTCTAAGTATGTAGATTTAATAAATCTCTTTTACCCATTACAAATGGCTCCTATCCATCAGTTACCAGGAACATTCTTAGAAGATATTGACAAGTTAATACGTGGTTCTGTTAAACAAATGCTTATGTTGCCATCTGATACACCTGCTAGTATATTATATGCAAGCAAAAAACACAGAGGTTTGGGACTAGTCAGAGCATCATGGGAAGCATTCTTGCAACTGCAACATCTGCATCACTTTAATATTAAATGAAAATCCTTATGTAAATAGTATGCGATCTCTGATGTCTGAACTTAATTCTTCCTGTCAACATCTAAGTCTCCCTTGTCCAGTTGAATTTCGTAAATCTGTGACTAGGAAATTAAGAGAGGAATTAAGAAATACAGAATTCGAATCTTGGAAAGTAATGCCTGGAAGGGGCAGAGGTGTAGAATTGTACAGCCAAGTACCTAAAGCCAATGCCTGGATTTTTAATAAGTCTGGACTATCTACATCTGAATGGGTAACCTGCCTTAAAATGAACGCCAATTTAGCAGCAGCTAGAGGAGTACCTGGTCGCTCTTTGGATGGATCCCGGTGCAGACATGGCTGCCCGGAGACTGAAACCCTTGCCCACGTCCAAGGTGAGTGTAACAGAGGTTTACTCCTCCGAAATGCCAGACATAATCATGTTCGATCCTTAATTGCAACTGCTTTGAAAAAAAAGTCTTGGGCAGTAGAAGAGGAAATCTTTTGCCTTGCTACTAATGGCTCCTCTAGATGTATTGACATCATAGCATATTCCCAGACTACCAAGAAAGGATATATAATTGATCCTACCATAAGGATTGAAACTGGGAGTAGCCAGCCGGAGGATGTCAATCAAGAAAAGATCAGCATTTATCTGCCAACATTTGATTACTTCAAAGCAAAATACCAGCTTGAAAACATTGAGGTGATTTGTCTTCTTATTGGAGCTCGTGGTGTGATTCCCAAGTTCTTTGAGAGCTTCAGGAAGACTTTTGAACTACCACAGACACTTACTACTGACATATCTTCAGTTTTGAAACACTCTTGCCAAATTCTGAGTCATCATATTCACTCTGTTTAATTTCGTTTTCTTCACTCTATAATTCATATATGTTTATTTTAATTTTCTGTCAACAAATTTATGTAAACATTTAATATTGTAAAATTCATGTAGGAGAATATACTGAGTCCTTCTGGGCTACCTTCAATCCGAGGCAGTTAACAATTTAAATTTTTATTATATTTCAGCCTACAATCCCGTCAAGTTCAGCCTGGCTAATAAGAAGCTAGGTCTTGGATTCAAGCCATTTAACAACGGTGGAGGAAACAAGAAGAAACGTAAGAAGAACAAAAACAACCAATTCAACAATAACTTCAACAATTCCATGGTTGGAAATGGTCCATTATTCATGCACCCTCCTCCACTTCCCCCTGCAGAAGCTGCACCACCACCTTTCCCACCATTGCCTCCACTTCCTCAAGAACCAGCTCCACCGGCACCACCAAGTGAAGACCCACCTCCAGATGAAGCGATAGAACAAGCACAGATAATGAAACCAATCGACACAAATGCAGAAGCACCATTTTCAGTCACAACAAAGACACTAGAGGAACGTGCATCTGCCGCAGTCAGTAACTCGCAGATGCAACAGAAAACACCTCCAGCATCTGGTACAACTCCTTTTAATCCTCCTGGGGATTGGCCAGATAGCCTCAAGTAAGTAAAAAAAATTTATTTACCTACTCTTGTCATACCTGCGTATTTTTATGATCTAGTTGACATGTTGCAAAGAAGTTCAAGATAATTTAAATCTTCAATTTAATACGACCTATACTATGAAAATGTTACAGAATAAAAAAAAACTTCCAAATTTAAAATTGTTTTCAAGTTTCAGTTCCTGTCTTTAGCAACATCTTTTTTATATTACTCCCCTGTTTTCTTCGTCGTCATCTTTTTCCTTATCTCTTCTCCCTTTTCTTGTCTTCCTATGTTATGAGCTGGAACTGGATTCTTCTTCAGAGTGGCAATCCTTCCACAAAATGGCACTCTCACTGCTGTCTGTGTTATTATAACATCAGCACTTTTTTAAACTCTTTACTGCTGATCTTATTCTATGCTGTAATAATTTATTATCCACTGTATTAGCAACTGAACATTTAGTTTCTGTCACTTCGCCTGTTGAGGTCAGAACATGGTCTTCTTCAGTCATTATATTCTGTGTGCATAAAGAGTTTCTTTACGACTGTAAAGGGCTAGACTGTGTTCATAATTAGAGTATGGTTTTTACGATTTTTTATGCAGAAAATTGAAACTTACTAAATTCGGATTAATATAGTAAGACTTAAACACTGTTTGCAGACACAGATTTCTGCAGTACAGGTAAGGTAATGTCTTCGGACTTTTAAGAGAAACATACAAGAGTAACCTAGAATTATTGTGAGCATGAACTTTTTTCTCACGGTCTTACTAATAAAAACTCTATATACAGACGTTTAACTGTCTTATGCAATGAGTAGCTCGTTTATAAGTCATGTGTAAATTCCTTGTGTTAGTTGGGAGGCCAGAGGGGAAAAGACCTTTGGGGAGGCCGGGACGTAGATGGGAAGATAATATTAAAATGGATTTGAGGGAGGTGGGATATGATGATAGAGACTGGATTAATCTTGCTCAGGATAGGGACCAATGGCGGACTTATGTGAGGGCGGCAATGAACCTCCGGGTTCCTTAAAAGCCAGTAAGTAAGTAAGTGTAAATTCCTTACTAATAATCACTACGTACGTCGTGTATAACAGTATAACTGTTACACAGCTACGTCATAGTTTCGTCATTACTTCGTTACGAAAGGTAATAGAATATCTGAGGTTCTCTACTGCATCCGGTAGAGCACTCTAGTGTGGCGTGTTAAATATCGATAGTATAACTGGCTCTAATCGATTACCACACTACATTTTGGTCAAAGAGTACAAGCTACAGCAATATTATTCTAATAATTCTATGATCTTTGGTTTGTTCTTCTGTGGTTACAAGGTAAACATCATCATAAAATGACAGTCGATACGAACAGCTGTTAAAGGGGCGGCCATTTTTTCCCTTTATACAATGCTTAAACAAGGGGTTTCGTGTATATAACTACTGCAAAGCAATTCCCATTGTATAGTTACAGCCTGTTTATACGTCCATAGCTTATTCACGGTTTATTAGTAACGTTTTCTGTCTCAAGTCTGCATAAGTCTCGTATAAAAACTATACACAGTTTATTAGTAAGACTGTCTGTGTATTAAATTGAAGTCAGTTCTATATGTAATGTGAACCATGGCTCTGACATAATATTTTCTGTGGTCATCTATTCTTTAAGAAAATTTCGTCAGTTTTTATTTTATTTTTTCTATTTTTATGGAATTTTTACCAATTTTCTGTATTGATATTATTCATTACAGTTTAAACAACTCATTGATGTGTGAATTGTTTTGCCTATCAATTGCATTGTTGTCTCCAGACTAGCCCTCATGAAATGAGGAAATAATTTATGAAGCACCGAAGACTCCACCCAGTTAAATTTAAGTGTGCACAGTATGAAACCAGAAATGAAAAGAAATATTACAATTTTATTTCAAATCCCAAACATCCCTATAATTGTAATTGTGCTCACAATAATCGTGAATATCATAAATGTTTCATGCAATTGTAGGGATTTCATGAATGATATCAAATATACTAAATACTGTCCACACCTGTGGAGTAACAGTGCGTCTAGCCGCGAAATCAGGTGGCCTGGGTTCGATTCCTGGTCGGGGCAAGTTACCTGGTTGAGGTTTTTCCGAGGTTTTCCCTCAACCCAATATGAGGAGATGCTGGGTAACTTTCAGTGTTGGACCCAGGACTCATTTCACCGGCATTATCACCATCTCATTCAGATGCTAAATAACCTAAGATGTTGATAAAGCGTTGTAAAATAACCTACTAAAATAAAAGATGTACTAAATACTTGTATTTCAGCAGAAGTCTCTAAATAGATTTTTACAGCAGTATAATACTACATTTAATGAGAAAAAAAAATTATTACTACAAAATGCATGTATTTCATTGACATGAAGTAATAATTTTTGTATAACTATGTTGTTGTTGTTGTTATCTAATGCCGGGCTTTGGCAATGAAGCCATTAGCGTTCTTGCTTTCCAATATTTCTCTGTGGTGGATCCATCAGGTAGAACTTCACAGGTTTGTAGGTGATCTTCAGTCATTTCTTCTTCTTTGTTGCATAGAGGGCAATTTGGATTCGTGTAAATTCCTATTTTATTCAAGTGTTTGGCCAAATAATCGTGTTCTGTAAGCAGTCTGAATTTTGCTACTGCAGATTTACGTGGGATTTCTGGAATAATTTCTGGGTTTTTTTTATTAAAATGCTCCATTTTTTATCTTTGGCTTTGTTACATAGTGCTTGGTTTTGCTTGATTTTATATTTGTTTTTAATTAGTCTTTTCATGGATGAAAAAGGTAGGCTTGTATTTGTATTCTGAATTAAATTGGATCCTTTTTTGGCAAGAAAATCAGCAGTTTCATTTCCAGCAATTCCGCAATGTGCAGGTATCCATTGCAATTGAATTTTTTTATGTAGTTTTTGAAGTTGTTGGATCATTTTGTGACATTTTTTAATTTGGATTGACATCATTTTATATGAATTTATTGCATATAATGCTGCTTTAGAATCAGAAAAACTGTAACTATATAACTATGTTGAAATACAGTAGAGTGCAAATTAATCTGAACACAACATATTTTTACATTTTCTGTCATTGTTGTCCTCACAGCTGCTCATACCGCTTTAATTGACATCTGTAGTACGTGTAATTCCATTGTTGAAGGTCTGTCATTTTTTTTATAATATGACATTTTGCCTGTCGTTTTGTACTTACAAGCATTTCAGTTGTGTTGAAGACTTAATACTGCAATCCTGTGTACATTCTGTCTTCACAAATGGATACAACTCCACGAAAATTATAAAATTATAACATTAGCAGAGCATTCTTCTATGACACAGAGGCAAATTGCTGCAGAATGTCACATTGGTTTGGCTACTCTTAATTCGATCATAAAACGATACAGGGAGACTGGATCCATCACACCCCAGAAAAAAGGAAACCGTGGCCGGAAAAGGAAGACTTCACCTGCAGATGATCGTTTAATTGTCAGGAAAAGTAAATTAAATCCTAGACTAACTGCTGTCGACTTAACCCGCGAGTTAATGGCTACCACTGGGGCGAATATTCACGTCACAACAGTGCGGCGTAGACTTTTGGAAGCTGGACAAAGGGCTCGTAAGCCTATTAAGAAGCAACTGCTAACCCCTGTTATGTGCAAAAAACGCTTAATGTGGGCAAAATTACATCAATACTGGACAGTGAATAACTGGAAGAATGTACTTTTTTCTGATGAGTCTCATTTCGAGGTCCACGGCCACCATGTTTCTTACGTACGGAAAGGATCCGAAAAAGTAACAGCAGCTCATCTCCAAAAAGCACCCAAATACCCCCCTAAAGTAATGTTTTGGGGTTGTTTTACACATGAAGGGCCTGGAGCATTAATACCTATCAAGGGAATGATGAATTCTGACAAATATACTCACTTATTGGAAACCAGAATCGTACCCCAGCTGCAAAAATCATTTCCGGATGGCAGAGGCGTGTTCCAACAAGACCTGGCACCATGCCATACGTCTCGAAAAACTACAGAATTCTTCAACAAGAAGAATATTCAGGTACTCCCCTGGCCAGGCAACTCACCCGACATCAACCCCATTGCAAAAGAAGAATGCAAAAAATGGATTGTTCTACAAATGAGAAGATGATTTCTGCCCTCATTGGTGTATGGTTTCGCGATGAAGAAATGAAGAATATTTGTGGGAAATTAGTGGAATCCATGCCAAATCGTCTCAGAGCTGTTATTAGGAACAAGGGAGGCCACATAGATTACTGAGGTATGTCTTAGATCCCTTTTTTTTTTTTTATCCCGTTTGAATGTTTTTGCATAAGTAATTACGTTGTTCGGATTAATTTGCACATTACTGTAAGAGTTATGTGAATTTGCAGAAAGATATATTAGATGATGGTTGGCACACAATCTATTACAAGGTTGCATGAAATAACATGTCTATTAATTATTTTGTAAATGAGAAAGAGGTTTTATACATCTTGCATTCATGTTTACTTCAAATGAAATTAATTGTTGTAATTATCTTGGATGGTATTCAGTGCAGTGCTTCCATGAAAAGTTTTATGTGCAATGAGGAATAAAGAACAAGAGAGAAACTGTGGAAATATATTATCACGGGTGCATGTACAAGACTTATGCATGATGATCTTACTCGAACTTGCATGCGTTGGAGTTTTCTTGCAGCTAAAAGGGAACAAGGTTCTTACGTAAGTGTATGAGGTAAAATATTTGATTTTAAATTAGATCAAGTGTGTTGATGGTACAATACTGTAGCAAATTTCCTTGCAGGAACTACGTGAATCGTTGTTATGCAAAATGTGTGGAAACAGTTGACAAGGACCAGGTAGAAATAATACTTAAAGGGAAGATAACAAGAGCAGCCAATGAAGGTTCACTTTGGATTAAGAATTGGGACAATGAACCCCTTCCTAGGTAATATATGCTCCATATAAGAGTAGTCCAAATTATTGACCTCTGCAAATTTTCTTCATTTTAGCCAAGAAAAAGATTGTATAAAGTAAAGTTTATGTAAATATTAAGCAGAATATGTTATGTCCTATGTCATTTCCGCTGTATTTCAATGCTTACAGTTGCTGTAAATAAATGATAATTCAGATAAAATTCCGTAATGTTTGTTTTGCATATGGCTTTTAAGAAGAAGGTAAGTTTACATAAGGATAAGGTACACAGTATTGGTACAGTGAAACCTGTTCAAATTGGAACCTGAATAATCCGGAATCCTGTCTATTTCGGAACAATTTATTGGTCCCGGCGAAATTCATGTGTGTCATGTGTAATTTTTTCTGAATAAAACGGAAACTGTCCAACGCGGAAACGGAAACGGTCTGCTACTGTTCAAAACGGAAATAATATTTTGGACACACTACTTTAATGTAAACTATATTTTGAAACAGTGTATTTGTTTGGCTAAACCAGTGCAAAAACAGTCATCCTGTCTGACTCCAAAGCTGCAATCCAGTCCATCAGCTCAACTACATCTCCTAAAATGGAAAAAGTAAAAGAAATTCATTGCATGGTAAAACAAATTCAAATGCTAAATTAAAAAGTGGTCTTCCAATGGATCCCGGCCCACTGCGGACTGAACGGTAACGAGAAAACAGATATGTTAGCAAAGAAAGGAACTTATATCAACTTAAAAACAAATTTCAAGTTCCCATATGAATCAATAAAGCGAGTCATAAAAACAATAAGTTACAGTGAACAGGCAAAACATCAAAATTCAAAATGGAAAGAATCATTCAAAGATCCAAAACTAATTCCTGATCTACCTCGAAAATTTGCCGTGGCCATGTTTAGATTAATTACTGGTCATGATTGCCTCATTAAACACCTCCATCGTATTGGAGTACTGAATTCACCTAAATGCTTACTGTGCACCAGAGAAGAGGACATGGAGATGGAGCACCTGACTAATTGTGAAACTCTTAGGACATTTGTGGACCTTCCATCAAAATATTGGGAAGCAAGAAGGATGATGACTTCATTGTTAAATCCAGAGCATTAGATACATATTTTAAAACAGTATGTGATTTCAAGGAATGTACAAAATATGTAGGTCACTAAGATAAAAACCAAGTTTTCTTTGCAAAATTTTTGAGGGTGCGAGGGTGTGTTGGCCTGATGGTCATAAATTTTATTACCCTATTGACTAGGCAGACGAGTCCCTTCAAAGATGTTCAGTATTTCACTCCTGTATACTATCGTAGCTGGGTAGAACGCAAGTGTAGTGATTTCGTGATATAAAACATAAAAGGAAACAGAAAACAACTGGTTACATAGAAATAAATGAACTGTTGTGGGAGTGGATTCTTCTTGCCCTTTCAAAGATCATGCCAATTTCTGGACCTATTCTGCAAAGCAAATCCTTGAGCTGGCAAAGAAATAGATAATCCAGAATTCTAGGCTCCTAGTCCAATTAAATAATGTGCTGTGATATACAGTACAGTAATATAGTCTCAGATATTAAATTTAGTGTAATTAATAAACTTTATAGCATTTAATGAGTGACGATACAATTTATACAGGAAATGAGATTTTCATCAAGATCATTCCCCATTTAAATAAGTGACATGAAGCTGATTTAATGTCAGCAGTGTTAAACGGAATATTTTGTAATTCCTACAATTTGCGGCATGCCATTTTGTTTTTCATTTGTACAAATGATAAAATATTCCATTTTAACGTCACACTTCACACCTGAACAACACGAAAACCTGTCCACAACGGAAAAAAAATTAGGACCGTGTCACTTCCGTCTTGAACAGGTTTCACTATATTATTAAAATTAAATTTAAAAGTATTTTAAACAATCTCGTCTTAAATATATCAATACGAGATATTTGAAAGATTAATTTTCGATCTTATTGTCCTTCCAAATTACATCAGTTGACTTGTGCTGAGGAAATTATTAAAGACATATATTGTGAGAACTAAAATATTTAAATTTTTTGCAGTATACACAGCGAAAGGAAGTTTATCGAGATCAAGAAAACTTACCCAACATCTTCTCCTGACCTCAGCTGTTCGAGTTCATCGCCGCAGAAGCAACAGGCTGGTGGGCGAGGCAAAAAGTCTGGTCTTTCAGCAGCAATGGGGTCACGGTTAGGAGTACGGAGCTACAGAAGAAGATCACGGTCCAGAAGTAGATCAAGATCGAGATCGAGGTCAAGATCGAGATCACACTCCAGATCGCCTTCATTAAGCAGGTCAAGGAGAAATCGGTCCAGGTCCAGTGATAGTTCTCGTAGTCCTATTCGACGGAGGAGAAGGAGGTACATGAAATTGAGATGTTTTGGTAACATTTAGTGCTAGAGAATTCTATAAAGGAAACATTTCAGTAATTTTTAACAAGTTACTTCACAAACAAATAAATGCACAAAATTTAAATTGCATTTATAGAGTAATTTATTGTCTGATTGCACTATTTGAACAATTACCCACTCTTACCAATAAATTGATGGTTCAGAACAATACTATCGTAACTACCACTATTGGCACTGCTAGTTACAAAGTATTGCTCTGACCCTTTGAAATACTGTTTTATAATAGGAGAAAAGTTTTCTAGGCTGTGGTTGTGTGCCCAAACGTTTCGTTCATTGCTGGGGTGAACATCTTCAGTGGTGTCACACAACCAACAGACCACGGCCTCATAGCCCGGAAAACTTTTCTCCTATTAACGCCAGCCGTGAAAGCCTACACTCTAACTGTTTTACAAACTTTTGACACGGTGTCATTGTGAGTTCAGCTATAGAAAAAAAAGTGTATTTTATGAAGCTCTGTAATGAAAAATGTGACACGGAAATAAATACAGAGGGGGGGGGGGGGGGAATTATGACTCCTATTTTAGTTAAAATTCGTATAGAAGATAACTTCATTAAAAGAGTAAATTATTTTACATGTCTCAGATACTAATTATCAATTTATCACTTTTGATGAATAGATATTTCTATATAAATACAGTAAAACAATGGGAATAATTAACATAATATTGAAACCTTCCTGATACAACACACAAGAATAAGATTATATAAAACATTAGCAAGACTTGTACTATGTTACAGAAGTGAGGCATGGACAATGAGAAATAAAGATATAAATTGAATTACAGCAAACTAAATTAAATTTGTAAGATCAATGCCAGTTATATATATAAAAGAAATTAAGATGTCATGCAGAAACTTCAGTTACAACTGATTATCAGTTTAATCAACAAGAGCTCAAGAACACTGTCAAACTCTTATTAGACTGCAAAGCTATAATGAGATCTCAACCATCTACCATAGGAACAAATTTTATGAATAAATTGTCAGCTGCAGTAGGAAAATCTTGTACAACATATGGATCCACATAAAATACCAGAAGCCACTTTTCATTTCCGTCCATATGGGTAGAGATCCTTTGGTTTTATACTTGAATGGAAGTTGGTGGTGATAGTGGTGATTGTGCTGGTATTGGCGGTGGTGGCAGCGGTAGTGGAGGAAGTTAGCAGGATATATATTGGTCCATCAAGAGGTTCATTGAGACTGGGTCCATTTTGATGCATCAGTGAAGGCAAGAATGGTAGTTGAAGTAATGGCAGTTAGTAGCAGTGAAATCCTGTTATAGTCCTGTCGCTCTAATTTCCGGCAGCCAATCGCGTTGCAGGTTGGCTACATTTAAACGTGTGCGTCTTGTGATTCGCTTATGAAGACGATATTCATTTCTTAAGGCTCGATAAATACTTAATATAATCTCCCGCCATTTTGGCTCTTTCATTGGCATTCACAGAAAGCACACGAAGACGTTATTTGCCGCTCAATTATTTGCTGAATTACAGTGCGTTTGATTTATTATCATAGGAGCTACGACATGATAATGTTTAATGGTGTGGCAAATAGATTCCTCGTATGGTAACTCAGCAACGAAAGAACAAAAATGGCGAACGATACTACCTACCTAGGCTTTATAGAGCCTTCACTTCCTGAGACGTAAGCAAAGAGGAGGAGTCACGCCGGGAATAACAGCGTCGCGACTATAGGAAGCAGTATTTGATGGTTTGTGAGGTTGAAGTTATAAAAAATGTCAATTCCCGAGTTCTAAGAAGTGATCTCGGAGTGAGAGCTTACCAGCAAAATACAGGTCACTTCTGACTTCGCAGCTGAAGCAACAGAAGGAACTCGAATCAGTATGTCTTCTTTAGCATTTTACAGTACATGCTATTGCAGCAAAATAATATATACATCTATTATCAGGGAATACATCTCGCTTAATTATATGTGTCAGAGGAAGAACAATTGTTTGTATACATGTGAAGTCTGATTAGTGGAACATGTAGTTAATCGATGATGTATGCAATGAAGAGGGAAAGGAACTGGCCACCCTATCACATTATTTCCTGGCCTAGTTGCCTCATAAGTGCTGCCATGCTGTTATCACTTGAGAGGTTTAGACCTGTCTTTGGACAGTTGAGTAAACAACAATATCCACAGTCCTAGTTTTCTTTTCAGTGATGAAAAGATTTTCACAGTTCAAGCATCAAAATGACAGAGTTTGTCTGAAGCTCACAAGAAGTTTATTTGGAAGCTTCGAGGATTCTCAGTAGTCATCACCATGCCCCAGTCATAGTTTGAAGGGAAATTGTATATGACACTACCACTGAGCATCATTCTGTGATTGAAGAGATGAAAACCACTGCCAGCATCTACCAGGACACCGTATTAGAGTCAGTATAAGAAGGTAAGAAGTCATTTACAGACTTGTTGATAAATATGCATTTCATTTTGTAAAACGACTTATTAAATTAATATACAAAGAGATTAATAATCAAAATTTGATATTGAAATTGTAAGGAAAGAAATGGAACATATTATATCAAAATCCACATGTGATTCCCGATTTACCACGGAAATCTTCTGTAGCAGCATTCAGATTTATCTGACCAAGTATTTGCACAGAATTGGAATATATCATTCTCCAAATTGTCCGATATGTGACTTACAAGAAGAAATGGATTTAGATCATCTTAAAATCTGTACTTCTATAGTTCATCTTGAAAATATCTATGAAAAATATTGGAGTGCGAGAGGACTAACGGCTTTGTCAATCGTCCACCATTAGACAACAACACACTTTAGAGCCAGTTGTAAAACATTTGAGCACACTTTGTTCAGTAGTCTGTATTGGAGCTTCCAGCAGGATTTGACACCAGCCCATAAGTCAACCTGGGGGTGGTTTCAGAGAAATATGTTGTTGTTTTCTAATGCCAGGCATTTGACAATAAAGTCATTTGACCTCTTGCATTCCAATATTTTACAAAGATATTATCATGACCAGCCACTGAAGCACAGATTTTGAGGTGTTCCGAATCCATTTCTTGGTTTGAGTTGCACAATGGGCAGTTAGGGGACTGATTTATTCCAATTCTATGCAGGTGTTTGGCCTGTTGCCAATCTAAATGCAGCTACAGACGATTTTCGTGGTAAATCGGGAATTAACTGTGGATTTTGATGCAGAGAGTTCCATTTTTTCCCTTGGGATTGAGTTATCAAATTTTGTTTGTTGAAGTCTAAGTATGTAGATTCAATAAATCTCTTCACAGAGTAATATGTAGATTTAGTAACAGGTCTGTAAATAGCAGTGCTGCCCTTCTTTGCTAAAGCATCCGCATTCTCGTTTCCCAGGATTCCACAATGGGATGGTATCCATTGGAATACAATTCTTTTATTGAGTGATATTAATTGAGAGAGCATTTTAGTTATTTCTGCTGTTTGAGATGAAGGTGTGTGTTTAGAGGCTATTGATAGAATAGCTGCTTTGGAGTCTGACAATATAACTGCATTCCTAAATTTATTGATGTGGCATAGAAGATTCCTGAGACATTCACTTATTGCAATGATTTCACCATCAAAACTTGTTGTTTCATATCCAAGAGATCTATAAAGTGAGAAGAGACAGCACGTAACACCTGCACCGGCACCTTGTTCTCTGGAGATCAAGGATCCGTCGGTGTATAAATGAAGCCAGTTTTGTGGAGGGTACCTAATATTAATTGTCTCTAAAGACAATTATTTCAGTGTTTACTTCTGATTTCAGTATTTCTACTAGACTTCGTTTCTACAGCTTATTGGCCTTTTAACAGCCTTGACCCCAAACTATTAGATCAACATTTCTCAGACTGGCGCTCATGATCACCAGGAGGGTCATGGTGCCATAACAAGGCAGTAACTTTACGTGTACAAAAGAAATAAAAAATGATTATGCATATTGCATTGCCAGTCGGAAAAAATATTTCACGACTTGTTACTGAGTGCATACTAAAAGCCAACATCTGAATTAGCTCTGAAATGACACTTCTGAAAGATTTAATGAAAGCACGAACGGCAATCTCGAAAATTATACTTTGTATGCCATTCCGTCTATTTTATACAAGCACATCTTTGAAAATGTCAAGACTTGTGTGGGCATGATGCACGTGGCAAGTTGAAACTTGCACACCGTGTACAAACATGTCAATTCAAACACGTTATCAAAGCAGCTAAACAGTTTGAATCTGTCACTCTTATTATTGTTAATAAGTTTTTTTATTGGGCTTGTGTGGCTAAAGAGTTTGAAAACACAACATTAGACTATAAGAGTAAGGACATCACTGTCTGCAAGAAAATGTACCTCAATTTAGACAGCGTAAAATACCCCTGTTAAAGGCAGTGATGTATTTTCCAATAGGGACTGCATATTGCAGTTGTTGTTTAGCCACAGAGACTTAAGGATTGTGTGAAATCCAGAAGTGGCCATTTAAAAAAAATAGTTGGTGCTTATACCTGGTAAGGTTTATCTTGTCTCAGTAGCAATAAAACCAAGTCCCTTCAAATGAGGGTGGAGATTATAGGAGGGTTGTAAATTTTCAGTATTTCTTTCAAAACCTTGTTATTGTACAGGCTGCCGGAACTCAATTTCTTGAAAGACAAGCTCAGTGACGGAACTACACAGTACAAAGAGAGATATTTTGTAATTTTATTTTGCGCTACAGAATGTATCAACTGGTCCCTTCCGCCACTGGATGGATGGACAGTATCGCTCCATTCCCCCATCGCCATAACAATACAGACGAAGTAAGACATATTTCCTTTCTCTCTCTTTTCACAGTGAGACAAGATACATCACACAGACTCTAATGTTCAGAGTCTTTGTAAATAATCTGTATAATAAAAACATTAAAATACATTTTAAACCTGTGCTGATATTTGATTAAAAAGCCACCAGCGTAGCCCAGGTAGTAGCAAATTTGCCTGCTACTCCAGGACTGCATTCGTGCATAGGTTCAATAACCAATTGGGTTGATTACCTGATTGGAGTCGTCCCCCCCCCCCCCCCCGAGATTTCCTGCAACTGTAAGGCGAATGTCAGGCAATCACATGGCGATTTCTCTGCCTCATCTCACTATCACCAATTACATTGATGCTAATAAATAACCTAGTATTCATAAAGCATCAAATTAACTGACTGAAAATATATTTGATTAAAGACTTTGTCAGAGATTTATGATAAGGGTATGTAATATACACCATTTCCACGAGAAGAAAGGGAAGTAGTGGCAATGTCGTCTCTGTTTCCTGTGCTTGAAAGTAGGTCAGACATGGTGATTGTCAGTTCATGTTCTGATTATCACTGGATGGAGAGCCATAGAGACACGGGAGGAGCTGCTAAATCATGTCCTGCTTCTGCAGTGAAACTTTGGGTTGAAAATTCAACCGAGAGATTGTAACAGGCCAAAGGGCGTAACATTTGAAGGGCTGAAGAAGAAAATAGCAATAATAATCTGTGACATGACAGCCCATGAAAGGCCAAGACCAATTAACCGGCTGCTGACTTCATGCCCACATGCCTCAGAAGAAGTGAACGATCATCCAACAAAAATGGAGTATCATGTGGTTAGCATGATGATCCTCCCAGCCATTATAGCTTATTTTATTTTATAGTTTTTTTTAAGACAAATGTGTATAACTTTTAACCATTTTTATTTGTTCTGGCTTGGAACATCACACACTGAGGGTGATCATGTAGTAGTGGTGGAATAATGATGATATTAGTGAGGAAGAAAATAGCAATAATAATCTGTGACATGACAGCCCATGAAAGGCCAAGACCAATTAACCGGCTGCTGGCCTCATGCCCACATGCCTCAGAAGAAGTGAACGATCATCCAACAAAAATGGAGTATCATGTGGTTAGCACGATGATCCTCCCAGCCATTATAGCTTATTTTATTTTATAGTTTTTTTTTTAAGACAAATGTGTATAACTTTTAACCATTTTTATTTGTTCTGGCTTGGAACGTCACACACTGAGGGTGATCATGTAGTATTGGTGGAATAATGATGATATTGGTGAGGGGAAATGGAAGAACCCTGAGAAGATCTCATCGTGCCCACCTTGTCCACAAATTCCTTCGTGACCCAGACTGGGATTGAATCTGGGTTGCCTTGGTGTAAGGCAGAAAGGCTAGTGGACGAAGTTTTTATAGCCGAATTTTGTAACCGGATTTCGCTACCTGTTGTAGTCATCACAATGCTGAGTGGGTATCTGTCCCATATGCTGGCCGAAATTTATAAGAAAATTTCTTCCCCATGAGAACTCGAAGCAACATGCATTCTGTAAAGTGAGTCCTAGGTGCCTCAACATCAAGGCACAGGATAATTCCCTACAACATGATCTTCATTTTTATCTTCATTCTCAGATTACTAATTACCAAGAAACATTCGAGCAAGGTGGGTGGGAAATGAAATTTATATAATTCAGAGGGTTTGAAAGTGTTTATCTAACCTTGACAGAAAAACTAAGCTAAATATACGCATCTGGCGAAGTTACGCAATTGTGATAGTCATGATTCAGGAAGTAGAAAAGAGTGATCTAAGTTATTACTCTAAAAGTAAAGGAAAAGGTGTTCCCATACATGCCATAGGGGCACGCTCCACACTTTCTTTGGCCTCGGCATTAGAATGAGATGGTGTGATCTGCACCATGCTCCAACCTTTTTTTTTTACCCCCAGAAAGATCCAGTACTCAATTTGGTAGGAGGCTGAGTGGACCTCGGGGTCGTTATGGAAGTTTGGTCATGAGAAAATCCCATCGCCACACAGAATCGAACTCTGAACCTTCCAGTTATAACTGTACACTACTTAAAAAATTGCGCTCGTCTTTTGGTCATGCATAACCACAGACATAGTTTAAGTGCTATGGATGTTTGCCTGCTGCACTTAGGCATGGGTTCGGATACTGGTTGGCTGAATATCTGGTTTGTATTTTCCGAGGTTTCTCTCAACCATAAGACAAATGTCAGGTAATGTCAAGGCTAATTGCATCTCTCCAAATACCATCTTCCTATCACCAAATTAATTGATGGCAAATAGCGTAGTACTTGATATAGCTTTGTTACATAACCAATTTAATAAAAAGTATGCAGACCTGTTAATCGAGGGACAGATAATCGAGGTTCTGTTGTGTTCATTTTAAATTTAAGTATGTTGGCTTTTATAGAACACTTTTGGCTTTGAAGTTCATCTAACCAAAATGTGGTAATTTATATTTTGAATTTTCAAATTGCTGTAACAGTGCATAGATTATTGAAACATATTCACATATTTCACTACAAACGTTATTTTATAACACAGAAAAAAAAATCTTTTGCATCTTCGATTAAACATTACAAAAACTTTCCCTACTTGGACAAAAGGATATATACAAAACATTTTGGTATGAAGAAAAAAGTTT
This sequence comes from Periplaneta americana, assembly GCF_040183065.1. Taxonomy (NCBI): domain Eukaryota; kingdom Metazoa; phylum Arthropoda; class Insecta; order Blattodea; family Blattidae; genus Periplaneta; species Periplaneta americana. Next base: position 28,606,797 of record NC_091130.1, read on the forward strand.
TAAAGTAAGAAGATACTAACCTGAATTTAAGAAAAATCTAAAAATGCAATAGATCCAAGTGAATCTTTTTAACTGTGATGTATTAATCTCGCAGTAATCTGTTTTTATCATATTCATGCAGCATAACGGAAATTTTCTATAAAAGATAGTTGACATTAATTATATGAAAGCACTTTAATGGCAGCTAATTTTCAATTTAATAGTGTTTTGTATTAATAATTGTTTCAAATTTTGTTTAGTGAAAGCTCATCAAGCAGTGACGAAAATTTCAAGCCACTCAGGGTGACAAAGAATCGAGGAGGTGGTCGAGTTGCTGATAGACTTTCCTTGAAGGGACGGAATGGAAACAAAAACAAGGGGAAAGGTAGACAAAATAATAAAGGGTAAGTTGTTCATGTGTATATTACAAGTGACGTTTGGAGCATTAGTCATACATTACACCTCCCTCAAATCCATTTTAATATTATCCTCCCACCTATGTCTCGGCCTCCCCAAAAGGTCTTTTTCCCTTCGGCCTGCCAACTAACACACTACTGTATATGCAGTTCTGGATTCGCCCATATGTGCCCTGCCCATCTCAAACATCTGGATTTAATGTTTCTAATTATGTCAGATGAAGAATACAATGCGTGCAGTTCTGAGTTGTGTAACTTTCTCCATTCTCCTGTAACTTCATCCCTCTAAGCTCTCTTTCTCTCTCAAAGTGAGAGAGTCCAAGTTTCACAGCCATACAGAACAACCGCTAATATAACTGTTTTATAAATTCTTACTTAACTTTTTTGACAGCAGACTGGATGGCAAAAGCTTCTCAACCGAATAATAACAGGTATTACTTACTTACTTACAAATGGCTTTTAAGGAACCCGAAGGTTCATTGCCGCCCTCACACAAGCCTGCCAGCGGTCCCTATCCTGTGTAAGATTAATCCAGTCTCTATAATCATACCCCACCTCCCTCAAATCCATTTTAATATTATCCTTCATCTATGTCTCGGCCTCCCTAAAGGTCTTTTTCCCTCCGGTCTCCCAACTAACACTCTATATGCATTTCTGGATTCGCCCATACGTGCTACATGCCCTGCCCATCTCAAATGTCTGGATTTTAAGTTCCTAATTATGTCAGTTGAAGAATACAATGCGTGCAGTTCTGTGTTGTGTAACTTTCTCCATTCTCCTGTAACTTCATCCCGCTTAGCCCCAAATATTTTCCTAAGCACCTTATTCTCAAACACCCTTAACCTATGTTCCTCTCTCAAGAGTGACAGTCCAAGTTTCACAACCATATAGAAGAACCGGTAATATAACTGTTTTATATATTTTTCAGATTTTTGGACAGCAGACTGGATGATGAGAGCTTCTCAACCGAATAATAACACGCATTTCCCATATTTATTCTGCGTTTAATTTCCTCCCGAGTGTCATTTATATTTGTTACTGTTGCTCCAAGATATTTGAATTTTTCCAGCTCTTCGAAGGATAAATCTCCAATTTTTATATTTCCATTTCGTACAATTTTCTGCTCACGAGACATGTCTTTTCGGGATTTACTTCCAAACCGACCGCTTTACTTGCTTCAAGTAAAATTTCCGTGTTTTCCCTAATCGTTTGTGTATTTTCTCCTAACATATTCACGTCATCCGCATAGACAAGAAGCTGATGTAACCCGTTCAATTCCAAACCCTGCCTGTTATCCTGAACAGGTATTTCCTATATTTATTCTGGGTTTAATTTCCTCCCGAGTGTCATTTATATTTGTTACTGTTGCTTTAAGATATTTGAATTTTTCCACCTCTTCAAAGGTTAAATTTCCCATTTTTATATTCCATTTCGTACAATATTATGGTCACAAGACATAATCATATACATCGTCTTTTCGGGATTTACTTCCACACCTATCTGTTTACTTGCTTCAAATAAAATTGCCATGTTTTCCCTAATAGTTTATGGATTTTCTCCTAATGTATTCACGTCATCCGCATAGATAAGCAACTGATGTAAACAATTCAGTTCCAAACCCTCTCTGTTATCCTGGATTTTCCTAATGACATACTCTAGACTAAAGTTAAAAGTAAAGGTGATAGTGTATAGCCCACAGTGAATTGGAAAAGCATCCGACAGAAACTGACCTATACGGACTCTGCTGTACATTTCACTGAGACACATTTTAATCAATCAAACTAGTTTCTTGGAAATACCAAATTTAATAAGAATATCATACAAAACTTCTCTCTTAACTGAATTATATGCCATGTATATATAAGAAAATTATTTTCTTGTGCATACTTGTGTAGGAATGTATATGGAACAAATTTTAGAGAAACGATACTACATAATTTTATATTTAAAACAAACCATCAAAGATTTCGTCATTCATTCGAAGTAATTTTACAAAACTTAGAAATTACATTTACTTAAAAAATAATAAAAAATTGCAAGCAAAATCAAGTACAACATAGCAGAATGAAAAAATGAATAACAGCAAAAGTCTAGTACAAATTTTTAATTAAGGTGATGTGTCACTGGACACGAACTTAATGGAACTGTAACAGACTGGACCTTAGTTGCATTAGTCTGCTACAGTACGAAGTGTTGGATTTTAGCTAAAAATCTGCAGACTCTGAATATTATTTTGTTGTAAATACATTGGCATGACAAATTCACAGTGTTAGGTAGTTAATAAATAGATGTAATTGTTATAGAGAAATTGATGGTATATGGCAATTTCTTGCTTACAGGGCAAAATCTCATTTTTATTCCGAATTTGGACTAAACAGTGATGAGCTTGGCAATTCGGAACGACTCCAGCAACGAGCAGCAAGATTCAGTTGTAGTTTAAAAAGTAGTGCAAGCAGTGCGACAAATTCACCAATTACACCACAGCGGCGCAAGAAACCATTAAGTTTGATTACTACAATCAACAATATGAGTGTCCATGAGGATTTGAATGGAGATATTGATTGGTCAGAATTTCATATAGTTGGAACATGTCAAGATATTGAAAAACCGTATCTTCGATTAACATCTGTAAGTTTCCATGAAAATATGCAATAATTTACTGATAATTGGTAATTTCGTATTGAAATATAATGTAAGTGGTGAAGTAATTGATTTTAAATTAAAGGACGAGAGTGAAATTTGTTAAAGGTACATCAGGATATAATTGAGGGGCATTTTCACAAAACTCGTTATCTACATTTTTTTTTTATTTCGAGGTTTTAGCATATCCTTATGTTTTTGGGTCAGGAGAATCCAATGGTGCTATCAGAATTAAGCTAAAGTTGGTAAGTATATCAGTAAATTGATCTTGAAATAAAAGAGATTTTTCAAAACTAGGTATCTACAGTTGTGTATTTTAGAAAAGAGTTGTCTTGAAAAAAAGAAGATTTTGTAGATAACGAGTTTTGTGAAAACGCCCCTCAATTATAAATTTGATTCTATAGAGATAAAAAAAAAACCTGTTTAATATTTATAGAGCTATGGTAGAATCGAAAATATTGTATAATATAGGAATTTGGAGTAATGATTTATCTAGCCAGCTTATTGATAGAATTAGATCTAAATTTTATAAGAAATTTCTAGGAATCCCGTGGAACGCCTCTAACCTAGCTGCTAGATTCGAAATGGGGGTAGATAGTATTATGGGAACAATACTAGTAAGGAAAATAAAATTCTTAGGTCATATTTTGGAGAAGGAGGATAGTGCCATTGAAAAGAAGTGTTTGCAGTTTCTTTGGGACACGAATTTGAAATCCAATTGGCTAGAAGATTTAAAGAACAAGGTGAATAGATTAGGTCTAAGATGGTTATGGGAGGAAATTGGAGTAATGAATTTAAATGTAATTTGTAAAATCAGTGTAATGAAACTACAAGACAGGAATTATATCAAAATCTCAACGAAGTAAGAACATTAAGTAACTATAAGGACTTTAAAACGTCATGGGAACAAGAAGAATATGTCAGAATAAATAACAGGAAAGTGAGGATGGGCTTAGCGTGGTGGAGACTAGGAATATTGAAATTGAAAAACAGAAGGGGTACCATAGAGAAGGATATCTGCCCCCTTTGCGGCATGGGAGAAGACGCGTTCCATATATTATTAGAATGTCAAGAAACAGACAATACAAGGAAAAAGTGGATAAGTAATAAATTTCTGAATATGAATAGATATGTAGCATATAAGAAAATATGTAATATAACTGATATAGGAGAGTTAAATAAATTGGGCAAATTTTTAATGATAGTGAAGATGAAATGGGAAGAGAAAGTTAAAAGTAATGGTGTATTAAATTGATCTTGTAAGGTGTATATTTTTTTTTATTTTATTTTTTTTTTATTGTTTTTAGTTGTGAGATTTGGCATAGGTGATTAAAATTGTAAAGAAAGGCAGATCTGGGGTAATATAGAATTGTAACAGGCCTGTCTTACAGATATATGATAGATGAATAAATATATCATATCATATCAAATTTGATTCTAATAGAGATCAATTTTGCTGAATTGTATTTCATAATACCGATAAATGTATTGTGCTTATATGAATTTATAACATATTTTTATGTTTTTCAGGCTCCTGATGCAACAGCAGTTCGTCCAGTAGAAATTTTAAAGAATTCCATTAAAAAAGTAAAAGAGCGTTGGGTGGAAACTCAAGATTATCGCTATGCTTGTGATCAGATGAAGTCCATTAGACAAGATTTAACTGTAAGTATTAATTGTATGACGGCAAGCAATGTAAAGGAAGGTAGAATTACAGTTTAGTTGTTACAAAGGACACATCCAAATAAGAGGAAATGTTTGTGGCTCTTGTATACTGTATATTTTTGCATGGTATGTAATGCATAGTAAAAGGTAAAGATAAAAGCAACCCCATGACAGGCCAGGACGGTCCAGAGGGTAGGGTGAGAGGTTAAGGCTCCCACCTTTACGAACTGTTGGCAAGTTAATGGCAGTAGGGGTGTCAATCTTAGGTGCCTGTCGCCTTTACCCCCAAGGAAATGCCCCTAGTACTCATTTCTGTTAGAGGCTGAGTAGACCCCAGGGCCATAGTGCAGCTGGAAGGATTAGATCTATGGAAAAATCTATGACCCCATCAGGAATCGAACCCACAATCTTCCAGCTTTGTAGCGTTATGCCTTAAACACGATGCTACTGCGCACCTCTAATAGTATCATCATCATCATCATCATCATCATCATCATCATCATCATCATCCTACACGAATTAGGCCTCTGTAGACCTGTTTCGGTCCCATCTAGCAGTCTTCTAAAAGGTCTTTCTGGTCGACGATGTCCTCTAGGTTTATACTGCATCATAATTTTTGAGCCGTGAAGCCAGGTGGACCGAGTTCGATTCCCGGTTGGGGCAAGTTACCTGGTTGAGGTTGTTTCCGGGGTTTTCCCTCAACCCAGTATGAGCAAATGCTGGGTAACTTTCGGTGTTGGACCTCAAATTCATTTTACCGGCATTATCACCATCTCATTCAGATGCTAAATAACCTAAGATGTTGATAAAGCATCATAAAATAACCTACTAAAATAAAAAATAAAAATCCTAATTTTTGGGATTCTTGAATTTTCCATTCTTCTTACATGATCTAGCCAATTTAATAGTACCTAGTTACAATTTAATTTTGTTGAATTTTATTTTTAAATATTAGAAATGCATGTGCTCTTTTACAGGTACAAGGTATTCGTGATGAATTTACTGTGGAAGTGTACGAAACACACGCAAGGATTGCTTTGGAAAAGGGAGACCATGAGGAATTCAATCAATGTCAGACACAACTTAAGATGTTGTATTCTGAAATAGGTGGTGAAAACAGACTGGAATTCACAGCTTATCGTATCCTGTACTACATTTTCACCAAAAACACACTTGGTAAGAAAGAACAAATTGATTAAAACATGCAATACTTTTCATTAACACTACACTCTACACCAGATGTATTTGGAGCAGATATAAATAACGAAATGAAATGCAAGAGAGTGGGGTTCACACGATATTAAATGTCTGTGTATGAATTAAGTGACCAACTACGTTCATATAACGAGAAGTGAAAATTAAAGTAATGTGTCTTTGAACATACCTTCTTGCATCAGTCACTAGTTGTACTGCTATCGCCTGCTCATACACCGCACAGATTCTAGACACAATAGAACTGTAGTAGTGGACGCATCTCTGAATACTGTCTCGTAACCAGGATATGCACGCACTAGTGTCTACAACGCTCTCAGCTAAGTAATGACTCACGAACCAATGGGAGCGCACCGATAACACGAGATGCATCGAGACTCTTGTTATGGTCTGCTTCAAAGACATCTGGTATAGAGTGTAGAATGTCAGTCAGAAATATCAGCAGCAGTAACTGAGGATTTTTGCAGAAAAATCGTAGTGATTGTTACGATAACTTTATATCTTGACTCAGAACTTGCTTGTGTATTGTAAGGTACCAAAATTCTAATTGTGTACATACACTGTACATGCATTTAGTATAGAAAAAAAATTTTTAGAGGTATTAGCACAGTCTAGTATATACAGTCACGAAGCTTGAGTTGTTGAGGGTACTAGGAACAATAGACTGTGCCGGTACTCTTTCGCATTGTCTGTGATGAGGCGATATTAGCGATCCTAGTGGTTAGCAACTATCTATGGATACATATTCCCTACGTATTGAGCTGCGTGACTGCATACACTAGACTGTGGTATTAGTACGTAGTACCTACATCTCTTGTCAGGCTGTAAATATCTCAGTTTGCATTCCTTCTTCAGTATTTCTTTGAGCTAGCATACAATACTTGTTTTGTATCGAAATTCAGATGCTTTTTTAATATGGAATTCATATACAAAGTGTCTCAGGGGGAATGTAAAATACTTACATCAGATACCGGTTCTCTTTCTGACATCAATGAAACACTTGGTAGCTTGCCCCAGTTTCAGATAACATCTGGTAAACACTGGAAAACAACAGATAGATGGAACTCTTTCATCAACAGCAGCCAATGCATTGCTGTCAAAATCCATAAAGAAAAAAGTATGTCTGCATATTCACTATGCAAATACACGAATTAAATTTCAGTTGAACGTGTATTCAGTTGTGGTGTTGCAGTGCTCAGTGCTGCCATGTGCAAAAGATCTGGTGTAACGTGTCAAATATAGTACACGGAGCTGCAAGATGTTCCAGTATTTCTCCCCAACCATTAGACTTCATAACACGTCAAATATAGTACACGGAACTGCAAGACATTCCAGTATATCTCCCCAACCATTAGACTTCAGACATAGGTACACCAGGTTAAATCGATGTGGTTAACCCAAACTACATTATCTTAAAATATTTTACATTCCCCTGAGACACCCTGTATACCTGAGTAAAGTATTATATTCCATCAGGTTAAAAAGTTTACTTTCCATTCTTCTCCCTTCAATGTCCTACTCTCTTTCCAGCTAAAGATTGAAGTAAATGTAAATAAATGCACGTGGGATAATGGTTCCTGATTGGCTATTGGACGCACAACGCCTCCAAACTCATGCTTGTCATCTTCTTCCTCATATTAAAATAGTTCCTTCTAAAATAATAAAATGTATAATATACATGGAATACAAGTGAATTAAACATGCTTATAAGAACACTTTCTTACGATTTAAACAACATGTTTATATTAGTAGTTTCAGACATTGCGTGTTAAATCATTGTAATGTGTATTATGGCAACGCGCATGCGTAATAGGCATTAAATCCCTCCCAAGGTGACTTGCAGCTTCACAGAGCACATCAGCACAGCTGGTATAACACAGTGCAAGATTCAGTGTTGTCAACCTCAAATAAATTTCTGTAGAATTAAAGAAATTCTCCACTCTTCAAAGAATAACATTTAATCACGAATCTATAGAAAATGAAAATCCACTATTCCCAGTACAGAAATAATAAATATTAACCCTCTGTGAGCATTTTACGGGTTAGTTCAATGAATGTGTTGAAATGTCTGCAATATATCAGCCAGTGGCTGCCCTGCGTGCTCACTTGCTGAAAATAATGCACCCTGGTGGCTGCTTTGGTAGCTAGCTTGCGATTGTGGAGTAATACATTTCAGTTTTGTTTACGTCTACTTCAATCTTTAGTTGGAAATAGAGTAGTTGATGCAAAATTTTGATAAACAAAGTATAGTTTAGTTGCATAAATTAGGTGATCCTTAGAAAATATACATATTGATGGTTTTCACTTCACAGTTTTATTGCTAGCTCATTTTTGGTCCTTTTCGACATACTAGGTGGACTGTTGTTGAGTCTTCATGATGGGTAATAAACACTTTTTTTTTGGCCTTAATCAAATTCAGTACAGAACATCACAATGAGAACCATGGCCTAAGTGTGATTTTAACCCGTGACTATGGCATCCGTGTAACTTTGAAATTGCATATACCTAGTAGAAAAGAAAATTCTCCTGATATTGAACATTTTCATACTGTAAATAGAAATGTGTAATCCTTCAAATAAGCCTCGGAATGGGACTGATTCTCTGGCACGACTGTCTTGTGACGAGAATATTGTACGAAATGGAAATATAAAAATTGGAAATTAATCTTTTGAAGAGGTGGAGAAGTTCAAATACCTTGAAATTGTATTCCAATGGATACCATCCCATTATGGAATCCTGGGAAACGAGAATGCGGATGCATTAGCAAAGAAGGGCAGCACTGCTACTTACAGACCTGTTACTAAATCTACATATTACTCTGTGAAGAGATTTATTAAATCTACATACTTAGACTTCAACAAACAAAATTTGATAACACAATCTCAAGAGAGAAAATAGAACTCTCCTCATCATAATCCACAGTTAATTCCCGATTTACCACGAAAATCGTCTGTAGCTGCATTTAGATTGGCAACAGGCCATGATTGTTTGGCCAAACACCTGCATAGAATTGGAATATATCAGTCTCCTAACTGCCCATTGTGCAACTCAAACCAAGAAATGGATTCGGAACACCTCAAAATCTGTGCTTCAGTGGCTGACATGATAATATCTTTGAAAAATATTGGAATGCAAGAGGTCAAATGACTTTATTGTCAAACGCCTGGCATTAGAAAACAACATCAACATATCCTGGAGCAACAGTAACAAATATAAATGATACTTGGGGGGAAATTAAACACAGAATAAATATGGGAAATGCCTGTTATTATTCGGTTGAGAAGCTTTTATCATCCAGTCTGCTGTCAAAAAATCTGAAAGTTAGAATTTATAAAACAGTTATATTACCGGTTGTTCTTTATGGTTGTGAAACTTGGACTCTCACTTTGAGAGAGGAACAGAGATTAAGGGTCTTTGAGAATAAGGTTCTTAGGAAAATATTTGGGGCTAAGAGGGATGAAGTTACAGGAGAATGGAGAAAGTTACACAACACAGAACTGCACGCATTGTATTCTTCGCCTGACATAATTAGGAACATTAAATCCAGACGTTTGAAATGAGCAGGGCATCTAGCACGTATGGGGGAATCCAGAAATGCCTATAGTGTGTTAGTTGGGAGGCTGGAGGGAAAAAGACCTTTAGGGAGGCTGAGACGTAGATGGGAAGATAATATTAAAATGGATGTGAGGGAGGTGGGATATGATAGAGAATGGATTAATCTTGCTCTGGATAGAGACCAATGGCGGGCTTATGTGAGGGCAGCAATGAACCTCCAGGTGTCTTAAACACCACTAAGTAAGTAAATAGAAATGTGTGGACAGTATTATTCATATTTAGTGTTAAGGAAGAACTATAATTTCTGATTTTCATTGGTACAATTGAACCATTAAATTAGCTGTTATGAAGCACAAAATGTAATAAGTAATAATGTACAGTCATACATGCATAATGTCCTTGTTTCGAAGTTAGCATTCCTCTCCTCTATTCTCTCTTGTACCATACACATGCACCTGTATGCCAAAAGCATTAGATTCGTTCACAAATTAGCACTTTCATGAACAGAATGAAAACACATACACATGCACTGATTTAAGCCTTTCTTTCGAAATTTCTGTTTCAGACCTAACCACAATATTAGCTTCTCTGACACCAGAGGACAAGATTGATGATTGTGTGTCACATGCATTGGCAGTACGTTCTGCTTGGTGGCTTGGAAACTATCATCGCTTGTTTAAACTTTATACTGAAGCACCACGGATGGCAGGATATCTGGTTGATTGGTTTGCAGAAAGAGAAAGGAAAGCTGCCATTAAATCTATGATTAAATCGTATGTATTATTAAAATGTTTATTTTCTTTATTACTTGTTGAAATTAAGAATACGCTTATAAATGAATTCAAACCATTGCTAATTCTTATTTAATTTAAATTAGTTATTTATGATACAAATGTTAAAAATGACATTTTATTTTGTGGGTAGGGATGTTTGCGAAACGAGGCCACAGGTCAAGTGAAGCAACTCTATGAACAAAATAAAATAATTTTTAAAATGTGTGTCATACTCTATTTTTTAGACTGCCATTGGTCCATGCGACAATTCCCCGACTTCTCCATGGCTGTATTTCCCCTCATTGTAATAGTATGAAACTTTATCACATTAAAACCAAGCAGTAATATAGTTCTGTGGTAGAGCATTCAACTGCAGCTAGAGAGAGGTCCCTGGTTCAAACCCAGGTGCTCTCTAATTTTTTGTAATTTTACATTTAATTCTTAATTGTTTCATATAATTACCAATAAAATATTTGTTGAAGCAATTTATTTATTTCGTGTACATTTCCTAACCAAAAAGTCATTTTTGAAAGTAGATCTGGCTGTGTGACATCTGGTGTGAAACAACTGACAATTGGCGCAAACAGTTAATCATCGGTATTAAAAATGATTTTCGCACTAGTGTTAAAAGTACTTTCTGTGTGCTACCGTATAATAGTAAATTTTTAACATGATTGCACAGTGTTAAAAAAAAATCTACTTTTAGGAATGGCTGTCTAAAAAATAATTCTAGTCACATTCGTAGCTTTTCACTTATCAAACAAGATAATATGTAAATAGTAGTTTATTTGGCTCTATAGTAATTCTCCAATATTTTTTTACTACGACCATGCTGTATTCATAGTTTTCAGTAATGAAAAATTTTATTTTATACACTTTTGTCTGTCCACTGCTGTTAAATAGGCACGTACCGGTATTTATTGAAATTAAAATTATGGTACCATGACGAAACTATCCAAAGGCATCTGTCATATGAATACTGACAGTACGAAATTTTTTGGTTGAAGAGTTGAATAGAAATTTTACTGGCAAATGCATCTCCATGATGTACAGGGACATCATTTTATTTTTACTAACATTTTTAATATTAACCTGACTATACCTTTGGATTCATGATTGAGACCCGGAAACACCATTTGCTACCTCCTTCCACGACTGGAGTTCGATGCTACTGGTGCAAAATACAAACAAATCACTTTACTAGGTACAGAAGGGAAGAAAAGTAGTTCATCCATTTACGTAAACTAGGAAATATCGCGATTTTGAGTGTGATAATTTTCATTAGGTTTTGTTTAATCAAAATATAGTACAGTATTAACAATGAGTGTTTTTACTCACGAACTGAGTTATCCATGTGAACGTATTCATTATGCAATGTATATTATACTCTCTACAGCACATTAGCGTACGATATAGAGAATGAAGTTAAAATGAAAAATAATCATAATATGGATATTTAAACACATTTTTGAAAATGGTGGCCATTCATTTCGATACAGGCTTCAGTTCTTTTGTGCCTATTATCGCACTATAGATTATTGCATCTAATTCCAATTACCAGTTTCGTCCTTCATAGTTAGTAACTCATGTTGAAATAATTCTGTACCTACTCTATAAAAAGAGTACCTTACATACTGTAAATTCACTCTTCACTTCTGCCCGACCCGCACAGATAAAATTACTCAGACATGCTATCTACTGTCTGTCCAAGTGGTTATGTCGCAGGATCGTAGAAAGGGGGGGAATCACGTGATAGTTAATTACTTAACGAGGCCGTTTTATTTAAGTTATTTTAAACAGTTGCATAATATTACGGAGACGTCCAATTAATTCCTAACAGAAATTAATGTTTTCAGAAAAGAGCTAAGAAAGCCCAGCCACTAGTCTTTACAATTGAGCGAGCAGAAGCAGGTGGGGGAAATCGGGATGCGACGTAGGCAAACGGACGACATTACTGAAATGTACTATAATCACTAACACAGTACTGCGGCCTTGGTTCTGTGTGGAGGACAGTTGGAACTTCGTTAGTAGAAGGGGTGGGAGTGAAGTACATTCAAAAACTGAGGTAGAATAAAAGTTGAAGTAAAAATAAAATGATGTCCCTGTATATTTGAGAACACTGACTAATATCACATACACAAATTAATGATAAATTACAGAAGGATCGAAATTTTGTGACATTTGTTATGACATATTAGGATATATATTCAGACTTGTCGTGTTGCTGTTCCATTTAGTTACATGATCTTACATTGTTCTATTATTGACCCTTTGTGATCACCACTATATCACTAATTTTTTTTTTTTCATCCTGCACCATGGCATCATGGTCTAATTAATTCTGCCTAGGACTCATGTTACGGAATGCGCGCTGGTTCAAATCCTCATGGGGGGGAAAATTTTCTCACGAAATTTCGGCCAGTATATGGGGCTGGTGCCCACCCAGCATCGTGATGCGCTTGGAAAGCTACGATAAGTAACAAAATCCAGTTATGAAAGCCAGCTATAACGGCTGGGAGGATCATCGTGCTAACCACACGATACCTCCATTCTGGTTGGATGATCGCCGGAGACTCCATTCTAGTTGAATAGCTAAAGAAGATCTTTATCTTGCTGCAGACACATAAATGACAAAGCAGAACTGAAGGAAACAGGAACTGCATAATGATATAACTCAGTTTGCCAGAAGTAATTACAGTATTAATAATTATTCAGGGCATTTAGACTACAAGAACAGAGATTAGAAGATTCTGGAATTTTGAAATTGCAGCTATTTACATTAAAACAGTTTAGTTTACTCCCTATGTTTTATTGTAAACTTACTGCATGACACTACTGGTAATTGAAATCACACATGTTTCCAGAACAATGCAGAATTAAATGACTGGAAGAAACGGAGTACAATTTTATATCTGTAAGCTGTAAAACTTAAAATATGAGTAACAGGGCATGATGTGATATAAAGTTTATTAGGAATTGACTTTTTGTTAAGAATATTTTATGAAATCAACTTTCGAAGACTTCGAAATGAATAACAAAATTTGCTTGTAGTAACTGAATTCATGGCATCATACATTATTTGGTACAGCGTACCATTCTTCATTATATTTTGAAGCCTTAATTTGTGTGTTTAAAGTACGACTTTATGTTCTAATAAGTCCATAAATTTTAAATATTAAAGAAATACTCAATATGGAAATAACCAAACTTGTAGCTTATGTCGAGATTGTTTTATTCACATTTGAACAATGAATAGACCTGAAGTTAAATCATAATGTGAAATAATTTAAATATTTGATTGAGTTTTCAATAAATCATATTATAGGTTGTATATGATCACATGATCAGAGTAAACAGAAGTACAGTCAACTCCAGATATAGTGAACCTCTGCGGATTTGCATATTTCGTTCACTATATTCGAGGTTCATTATATCTGAAGTGTCTCTCCCCTAACCTTAAACGACAAGGGAATAAAATTGTGAACAAGAAAAAAGTATTTCGTTTTTGTGGAATGGATTACACTCTATACTGTATACTGTTACTCACAGTTGATTTCCTTAAACTATGCTGTTGACCCATGTCCGCTTGCAAAAGACCATGCTCATTGTCACTTATAATATTCGCCTTATCTTCCGAAGAAAACACTTTATGTTTCGACATTTTTATTCAGTACATTAACTGTTGGCACACTAGAAGCAAATTGATCAGGTAGAAATGACAAATGCTGTTATGGTGTGACTGCGTACTCAGCCTTGGAATTTCCCGGGTCACTTAAAGGAAACTGGGAGAGGGTTGATGGAGTTTGAAAGTCATCAAAATCTTACCTTCATGTATGCTCTGGACATAATGTTCGTCCCCTTTTAATAAAAGAAGGCAATTTCATTTTCCGTAGTTTCGAAGCTATTTGTCATAATGAAAATGTTTCTGAGAACAAAAGGCAACCTTCTGACGGTGGAGGATTAGAAATAGCAGTAGGGTAGAGTACAGTGCCTGAGAACAGAATGTCAACCCTTCGACGGTGGAGTGAGGCAAGATCTTAACGCATTGCCTGGATTTATAGTACAGCTCATTATCAAGGAATCACTAATCCTACCTTCGTTCTTTGACTAAAGGAGTAAGAAACTTAGAATGTTGTTCTCAACACATTCTTTCAATTTTAAACAAGAAGATCTGACTTAAAATAAGAATTTGTCAGGATACAAGGTTCACTATAAACAGAAATATTAATGTATATTTTAATGTATGCGAGTCAGGACCAATAATTTAGGTTCACTATAGCCGAATGTTCACTATAACCGAGTTCATTATATCCAGAGTTGACTGTATGTGGAAATATTTCTTAGATAATTTTAAACAGAGGATGGAAAATTAGGAAGAAAATGGAAGAAGAGATTGGGGTTACTTACATGTACCGTTATAGGATCTTGGAAGGATTGGGAACTACGAAATTCTCACATAGTATATGCAGTCGATGAAATACCTGGAAATAAAAGTGAAGTGTTAACAATATGCTAACTTACTCATTTGCTAGGACACGCAGTAATGTTCAGTTTTGTTATTGAACATTTGCATGCGAAATATTTTCTTTCTTGACAGGATTCTGAATAAGCTTTATTTTCTTGTGACTCACTCTTGAAGATTTCATTGTAACTTACCTTTGCTGAAAATTCCAATATGACAACGCATGCTGAAACCATACAAAGCATGGGGAAGCATTCTTAGGCTTTCTGCTTTTGAACGTTACGTATTTATGTGTTTTGAATTAGATGAGGAAAGTGATAAAAATTTGAATAGCATTATTATTAATGAGATTATAATCACTTATTACATAACATTTGGTTTGTTTCAGGTTCTTTTTCTTTATTACGGCGATCTGATTTCACTTGTCTTTTATTCTCTAAATAACTTAGAAAATTTGTGTAAAGGATGCTATTGTAAATAATATTGAATGAAATGCTAATACCTTTTTTTCTTTTCAGTATACTGATCTTCCTCCTGTATCACACAGCAGGTTTTATTTTTTTTAATTGTCTAATATGGTGTGTCTTGTGTTTGTGATCTCAGCTATCGTCCGTATTTGCCCCTGAGTTTCGTGGTGCAGGAATTGGCTTTCGATTCGGATGAGAAGTGCGTAGAATTTCTAACACCATTTGGTCTCACATTTGAGGATGTCCAGAGGACCAGGATTGATTGCAAAGCTAGTATGTCCGCACTCGGAGCTATGTGAAACAGGGTTCACTTTGACCAGCCTTTCATGATCGTGCATTTGTCACAGGGGAAGGAAATATGTGCTGCTGATATGTCTTCAAAACTAGGTCTAAACCTATAGTTTGTATTGCAAATTGCTGGGAGGTCCCAAGGGTCTATTTGTGTCTTCAAAGTCATAATGAAACCAAGAATAATTCTTCACTGCCATGCTTTATCATTGGTGACATTTAAGTATATTGTACAAAACACGTACATTTGGGAGCTACGACGATGTTCTTTTTCTAGTAACCTAGCTTTAAGTTATTGCAGAAGACAACCTTTCTTTATTTATCGTTATTATTTAAATATGTGGACAGTGTTGTGTGGTGTTGTTGCTGCTCATAATTCTACAGTATATTTAAAGTGCGTCACCGTTTTAAAGTAAATTCACGTGGACAAGAATAAAATCAGTGAAGTGTATGCATTCCAGTTAGAATTGAAGAAGACAACAGCTTTTTGTACGGGAAAATATTGTAGCAGTTCCATGAAGAAAATTCAGCTTCTGAATGTATGCAGTATGAAGAGAATATGTTATTGCTCAAGATGTTCACGAGATACATACATTGAAGAAGACTTATTTCCACAGTTTATTGAGAATAAGGATGTTACTCGTATTTTAAGAAACCATCTTTTTTCCGATTACAAAGGTTTTGTACTTAACTATGTCGCAAGATGCAGCAGAATGAAATAAAATGGAAAGTAATGATATACAAAAATACAACAATTTGGAGTTGCAGTATCCGTGAGTCCATTGCTTTCTTCACAGATGAGTAAACATTGAAGACAAAGGAGATATAAACCCACAGAGAATATTTTATAGACTTCTAGACACACATATTTATTTTTAAAGTTGGGTATGAATTACTTCTCTGAAAACATCTTTGCAGTTTCATTACAAATTTTCACTCTGCTTTCATCCAGATGTTAAGGTAGTATTATGAGGACTGAAGAACAACATTTGGATGAAAGTGTATAGAAGAAATTTGTTTTGGAAACACAACTGTAAATAGTGAATGCAGATGACCATACAATTATAACATCAAGATTAATGCAGAAGATTTGTGTGCTGTGTGAGTATATAAATCCATGAGAACTCGACAAATTTTGGATGCAATCAGGATTAAACTGTCTTGACTACATTCAGATTTGTTGAGAATACCTTGACAATAACAACTGTAGGTTCCTGCAACTTGACCTTATACCTCCAGTTACATATTTACAGTTTATTATATCAGAGAGGAATAAGAAGGAAATTGGAAATTCTGCTTAAAATTGAATGCATTAGCTGTTAATGACCTACTGTAGCCAGAATTCACCACTGAAAATTACAAAATTCAACTGAAATATTCTGACAGGGGATATTTATCGAGGTGAGAGCTTGCCACAGATGGAACCAAATGTTACAAAGAAACCTTCAAATCCATAAAGAAATTTAATAGGTTTCAAGCATTTACAATATGATAAAACAAGGAAGACCACCATTGGAAGAGAATGATGTATTTGCAAGTTCGTTGCATGTTCAGCATTCCAGGTGCCATCACTTGTGTGAATTCGACATTATTTCGTCTACAGTAATAAATCATCAGGAAGAAGGAAGGAATTGGAGTTTAAGCGTCATGTTTATGGAGTTGAGCAATATGACGTCAGCTTGCTGGGTATTCTTCCATCACTTGTATCCTTCCTTCGAACTAAGCAACATTTTTGTAGATTCATCATTTTTCTAAGAAGGTAATAGACTTCCAGTGCAGAGTTTTGTGAGAAATCTGTTTCGTTAGGGGTGCTTAGGTTGTCTTCCATCATTTCACATTAACATTGGGACCTCCCTTTTGTAAGGAGTTTTTTTAGTCATGTTCTTTAAGCATATAAATACCCAACATTTTGTAGCAGCTCACAGACGACTGTAGGATTGATGAAGGGGCTTCGAGGTGGAAAATCGGTGCTGCATTCTGCGAAGGAGAGGAAGATCAGAAGAAAGAAGATACTACTCAGTTTAATGTGTTTGAACATTAATTTTCTTTCATCTAGTCAACAAATACGTGTGAGGAATCGGTAGCAAGCCTTCTACCTGCTAGGAAGATGAAGATGTTTCCAACGGTTTTTTTTATCTTGTATCCTATTGCAGTTTCCTACTTGGAGCCTTTCTTTGGTCTTAACATTCCTTTTACAAAACTTTTTTTTCTCAGCATTCAAGCCGTTTTAATTTGCTTTACATCTTCAGTTTAGAAGACTAATGTTTTCCTTTGAATTCATATTTGTAAAATTATAAAAATGTATCTAGTGAAATGGATTGGTATCTCTCCAAAAAAGTGTGTTAATATGTACATAGAATATTGCATAATAGGTAATTTCAGAAGTAAATATTTTGTCTCGTTAAAAATTGAACTTCCCGATCAAGATTGGAGTTACATTTCAGAAGGTAATGTAGTAGACAGCGGTGTTACTGTATTTTTTTCCCCTCTTCTCTTTTTTGTTCAAGCATTGTATTATACCAGGAAGTGAATTTGTGGATGAACCACATTTTCTTAATATGATCATTCCAGTTTTAAAAAGCTGTATATAGGTATGTGAGTGTGCGTGTGTAAATATATGTATGTGGGCTTATGTCATTACATGCATTTTTAAAACTGGATAACATATTTTTCTAAGTCGGATGTGACATCAGGATAGGTGTGAGAACATGCACATTGTACCTGAGGAACTCTCTTGGACATGTAATGTAGAGATTTAATGAAAAATCTTACTGTATGAGAAACATGAACATTTGTGGAAAATCTGGAGAACCTTTATTTTCTTGTGTGTTATTAATAACATGGAAGAAAAAGTATGTTCATTTTAACGAACTCTTTACCATGTTTAGTGGTTTTGTTATGTACATAAATCAAACATCTGGTATAATAATAAATATAGTGTTAATTTTTTATATCATTCTCTCAATTTTTTGTAAATTATCAATTCCAACTTTGTATTATGGAAATGAGTGACAGCAAACCTCTCCAAATGTTAAACATATAGTAATGTTGGCTGTTACCTCTTATCTAAAAGAAATAAAATATATTAAAAATGCAAGACTAGCCTACATTTATTTTAGTTTCACATTCTCTTACTATCTGTTGTAGAAAATATTTAGATCTTCCAGATTAAATTGCCATGAAAAAATTAATAATAGCAAGAGTAACAACAGAAGTGTTTTGCAACATTCACTGAAGATTACACTGAAGAATGCTAACAGAATTTTTCCTATTTTTTTATTACTATTTATTTCACAATGTCGGAAAATATAACAGGCAGTAAGACACATTTCACATATTACAATGAATTTGCATAATGGAACAAATTGCACAAAAAATACCATGTGTGTATTGCCATGTGTAATCAATCAGCCATTCTGATCAATATCCACTTCATATATCGCTTACAAAGTAACTTACTCTATTTGCTACACAAAGTGTATTCCGTCTCTGAACTGTTAATTGTAGAATATACATGAACTGGTGACTGATCTGTCTGCACCAAATGCAACATGGGTATTATGACAGTTGTGTAAGAGATTTGTGCAAAGGGATAAACTACTAATGCCACATTTCTTAGTTAAGGTACTCCATATGACATTAGTAACACTATTATTATGAATACTAAAGGTGTGAAATGAAAATGTATAACATATACTTGAAAATAACGAACTAAACTTAAAAGAAGACCATATTGGTTAGGTTTAATAACACTGTCAATTTTTCAATTAACATATATTGGTTCTACACCTTTTCTTCTGCCTCACCAATCCTTGCACAGTTACAAATTACCCAGCCTCTTCCAGTAAGTGTACTAATGTGTAAACCTTCCAAAGCAATAGTGTGAAATACTTCAGCTTTTTTTTTATCCCCCCCCCCCCCCAAACATGTTTCATCCCATATCATTCTAAAACTACTGTCAATTTATTCTCTCCTTTTATGAAATTTGCTGTCTTGTTCATGGCAAGCAATAATGCAGACGGTACTACTGCCCGTGCCTCACTTCCTGAGCTGTTTCTTTGCGGGGTGAGACGCAGAGGGGGGGGAGTAGGAGGTGCTGGGTACGCATGTGCCTACTACCCAACGTTCAACACATCGGCCTTTTCAGGATTCCTTTCGTCAGCTATGGAGCAAGATCAGCCATGGACAAGCGAATGTATAGGCTATCCCCTCACAAAACAGATTATGTCCTCATCAATACACTACAGTCTCTACTCGAGATTATCGACCTAATCGCGATTATAGTTGTCATGTGTACACATCCATAAACTCTTTCTTCAATGGCAGTGTTTCTCAAACTTTTTCCACCGCGAAACCCCTTTTAATCTAAAGTGTAATTGCGGAATCCTTGTAATATTTTATTAGTATTTAATAATTAACAGACAAGTGAAAGCTAGTATCTCAATAATTCTGTTCAGTGGGACGAATGTAATTGCTTTTTAAGCCTGCAATCTGGTTTTATGGCAGAAAGTTGTAGTCTCATTTCTACTGTACTTCTGCATTTTGTCTTTTCGATATTTTGTTTTAGTGAACACATACACAGAGAATCCAATGATGAAAGTGATAAGTATTATGGGTATTTTCCGTTTTAGATGTTCATTAAACATATTATTATTACGCATGTTCTTGGATTATTATTATCATCATCATCATTATTATTATTATTATTATTATTATCACCGGTGGTTTCATGTTATTACTGATTCATATTTTCGTAACATTTATATATTTTTATAGTATCCACTAAGTATAAAATAGCCACCGGAGCAGCCCAGTCGGCTAAGGCGCTTGCCTATCGATCCTGAGTTACGCTCGAGCGCAGGTTCGATTCCCGCTTGGGCTGATAATCTGGTTGGATTTTTTCCCCGAGGTTTTCCCCAACCATAAGACGAATGTCAGGTAATCTTTGGCGAATCCCCGACCTTATCTTGCCAAACACTATTTTGCTATCATCAATCCCGTCGGTGCAAAATAACCTAGTAGTTGATACAATGTCGTTAAATAACCAAGTAAAGTATAAAATAAAATTTAAAATCACATAGGGCTCACGGAATCCCAGAACATACTTTGAGAAATGCTGCTCTATGGTACTTCAGTAGTTGTCCACACTCAACGAAGAATGGCCTAGTGTGTACATACATTTTAGGAAATTGCCATCAGAGATAATAGCAATAGTGGTAACCACAATTATAGTATCCAGTATTATAAACAGTAAAAACCCCTGAACTGGCATAGGATAATGTTTTCAGAACACGTAATATGCTGCCGTGCCGCCACGCTGCAGCTGACGTGCCAGTCCGAGCAGACCTATAAGCACTAGGGAACTCTCGGTTCAGGACGTGAGACACGGGCAGTATATCACTTCAAGTGGGCCGAGTTCCAGTGTGAATAACCGTATTTACATAAACAGCTATTTTGATTCTTGTATTACAAGAATAAGCATTTGGTTATTTCGATACACTACTACGATTTTTTTTTTTTTTTTTTTTTGCATTCAACATAAATACAGACTTCATATACTGCCACCAAGTTGCTAATTTTTGCTTCATTTCCAGAGGCACGTATATTTTATATATTCATTATACTGGAAATGAATTCAGTACATTATGAAATTGTTCAGATTTCAGAAATATAAATTATATAATATCCCCTAATTGCATCTTTTGTTTAAAGAACTATAAATGGCTAATGAGGGGTCAGGTTTAGGGAGTTTTGAATGGACATTTTATTTTTCAAATACCACCTTCAATTTTTATCTTAAGGGATCAGGGAATAGGAAGTTTTAAATGGACATTTTTTTCAAATACCACCTTACTTCAATTTTTATCTTATTTTCTGGTATGTTATACCTACTCTACTACTCTATGCAAGGTTTGTTTACCTACTACATGTAGAAAATAAAAAAAAATCTCTGCTATTTTGCAAGATACAGACATTTTTATGGTGGTTCTTTGACTAAAGTTAGTTTCAGGCTCTTCAAATAACGCGCACACACACATACGTACACTCACGCACACTGAGCTGTCATTTGATATTCATAATTGTGAAAAATTAATATTGTATACGCATAATTCTATGTTCTGCAATGAATAAAAATACACACAAATATACTGCACTGCCTTACAATGTTATTACTGGCATAACAACTGCTACTACATTATGTGAGGCTGGGTCACTACCATTGCCTTGGATATCATCACTAAGTAAGGGTAAGCAATTTAATTGCCCTTGGAGGTTTTAAATTAGTCTCTCCACCTACTCAAACTCGGATTTTTAAATCAGAACTTTTGTAGGTGTGTTCACATGGCACTTGCCATGCTATTCATGAGATGCTAATTGAAGTTCAGGTCTTAGAGCAAAAAAAAAAAAAAAATACCGTTTAGTTTTAGTAGATAACGATTGAGTTACAGATTCATAAAAGGCAAAATATACTGCTGACAGAAGTGACCAATTATTACTATAAGATCGTAGAGCTAAAAGCTGGTATTTCCCTTGAGCATATGCCTTTCCTAAAATGATGGCACTGACAAAGATTTGCAAGAAACAAGGTAATTCAGTTGACAACTATATTCTATATTTTTATAATGAATAAGCAGAACTACTTCAAAAAACAAATTCAATCAATCTTCTTAATGTATCTAGCTGTTTGCTGACAACATAAAGTCCACTGTAGTCTGTTCATTTTTTGTTTTTATGAGAAATGAGAGGTATTTTGGAAAAAAGCAAATTAGCAACTGTTAATTGTAGTAGTTCTAAATTCATTCTTTCCGTTTCTGCAGGAACACAGGATATGTTTCTAACATCAGTATCATGTCTACTACATCAGTAGAGATGTTTCTTAACTGTTTCCTGATTTATGCTCTTTGTTAAGTGGAGTAATAAACTGAACTGCATTTATATTCAATTACAAACTGAACTGAAATTACATTGGTTTGGGACATTCTATCTTATATGATGATGTTCACATCGCTGAAAATGTTCTCTATATACAGTAATTAAAAAATACAAATTCTTTAGTTATGCATCACCAGTAACTACGCTATATCGTCGCCTGAATGCAAGAACTAGGTAACTTGATTTTTCATATTTTGTGACATCGCCTATTTACTAATTTATTGCACTAAGAAATATGTCTCGTTTTCTTTTACCTATTTGTTATATTGAAAAATAGATGTCGCTGGTATCATTCGATCACTTACCTAGATCCTGGATTGCATTTTGTGCGATTTTTGCTATGCTATAAAAGAGGTAATTAAAAAAAGCAAATTTCGAGTTACCTAGTTCTTGCATTCAGGCGACGATATAAAATAACCAACATTTATTTTTAAAGCATTATGCACCGTACTTATGTTTTAAGTTTTGAGGCAAAGTAATTTCATAACAGATGCAAATGCGAAACATAAATGCCCAATGTCTATATACAATTTTACAGTGTCTTTTAAAGCGAATTTTCGAGTTCCTGAATAACAGAACATCAATTTAAAGTCGACATTTCTCTCAAATATAAAGAGGATGGAAAGAAAGATGCAAATGTTTGTATAACTGCTTGAAAATATATTAATATTTAAAAGCACTTCAGATATTCTCACATTCTGATTTTCCTGCATAACAGAAAGAATATAAATGTTTAATATAGTTGTACTGACATATACCCACCCAACATAAGCTCGCTCTCCAGCATACTGGCTATATGGCCACAGGATGTTATAAGCTAAGAAGCCTACTATGACAGTAGTGTGTAGTGATGGTGGTATTTGAAGTCCTTGTTTGCGAACTGCCAGTTACACAGACAGGGAAACGAAACTATTGTACTGTGTGATGTTTCTCTTCAGAATGTCTGCACACAGACCTAGCACTCTTTCAAACCTGAAACACAAAACATAAATTAGCTATTATTAGCGACCTGAAAATTATGCATTTGCGAAATCAGCGAATTTTTTAATTTCGGGGTAGAAAGTCTTTTCCTTCATCTGTAAAGGTACGGCCACACGTCGCTACTTTTGCAGCACTACTTTTATACTGCAGCTGCAAAAGTTGCGTGTCGTGTTCACACGTAAGCCAAAAGTAGCACGCTGCACGCTACTTTTCGTGCTGTGCAACCCGAGTGCTGCAAAACTTGCAACTGGAGGTTGCGAGTCTGTTCACACGCAAGGCGCTACTTTTGCAGCCGCAGTCATGCTGCAGGTTTCCATCTCCGTATTGACTTCTCAATATACATTTTGTGCTTATGTTTGCATTATTAAGAAACTCATGCGAAAGCTTTCTTATCTATTATTTGCTTTTCTGTCGTATCTAGTATTCAGAAATTGACATTATTTTTACTATAAAGCTTTTAAAAACGCCTATATACTTAAATGATAATCAAAAGTATATTCACGTAATCAATGTTGGCAACCTTCCTGTTTGGAACTACGCTACGCAAAATTTAAAAAATGAATTATATTGTCACCAATTATGCTCACACTGTGTTGTGTATTTAATAACTGTTACAAATAATTTATTTTCATCACATTTAACATTAAAATATATCCAAGCAATAAAAGTATCATTGGCACATTTGGGTGGTAACACTGGTTGCAACCGCAGCAAAAGTTTAAACAAAACTGAAATCAAAAATGCTGCGGCTGCAACCCTGAGAACCCTGTTCACACGTCGCTACTTTTAAGTAGCGGGCAGCAGGTTCGGCAGCCGCTACTTTTCGGGTTGCACCGTTGTTCACATGTCGCAGTACAAGAGTTGCGCAGTTTTTTGTACTGCAGTGCTGCAAAAGTAGCGACGTGTGATCGTACCTTAAGGTGATTTAGCATGACTTCGTTTTGCATTGGACGAAGGCGTGTGTGACTGGGTAAAGAACTGGTTCGGTAGACAGCCCACAAGCTTTTTCAAGAATGGGACTGATCGTCTTGTCTCGCAGTGGGATACAGTTTTGGAGATTACTTTTTGAGGTAATAAAATATGTTCTATTATACTTTTTTGCATCTGATCCGTTTTCATTTGACTGTTCCTCATACTACACAACCACTACTATAATATGCTGATGATATGGCATTGTTAGCAAAAGAGGAGACGATACTACTAGAGCTAAATGACAGCTATAAGCAGTATGTGACAAAGATAAATGCAATTAAGACGAAGATCATGGTCATAGCAAGAAAAATAAAGAATGTAAACTTGCGAATTCTAAGTAAGGAAGTATAGCAAATGAACATTGCAAAATAATGTAGTAAGTGACTGAAGTAACTGGAAATTATTTTATTAAGAAATATTTTATGGGGCCGAGATATTACAATAAAAACAAAAACAAACATTTTATAATTCAATTGTAAAAAGCACAATTACATATGGATCAGAGACATGGCATCTGAAATCAAGAACAATACATAAATTACATTTCGACTGAAATGGATTTCTGGCAACGATCTGAAGGATTTCGAGGAGAAAAAACATCAGAAACAACGTGAGAAGGGAAAAAATGAAGCTGAAAGGATTCCTTGTAGAATACATTAAAACAGCGCGGTTAAGATGGTTTGGCCATATAAAAAGGATGAAGATTACCTTTAAAGATTTATGAATGGATTCTGACGGGAAGAAGAAAGAGAGGAAGCCCAAACTTAACCTGGACAAAGGGAATAGTTAGAACACTGAGTGAGAGAGTTTAGAGGGGGAGATTGGGAGAATAGAAATGAGTGGCTATAAATTCTTGAAATGGGTACAGGAAGATGTCAAAGACATTGTAAAACTGTGAAATAAATATATTGTGTTGCATAAGCTTTATGTTGTAAGCGAAAGGTTTGCCTTTTTTAAATCGAGGTATGCCAAGGGAAAATCTTGGGGTAGCATACAGACTCTGGTTTTTCTCCCCACTTTCCACACTGATAATAAAAGGTAAAGGTATCCCCGTAACATGCCATGAAGGCACTTGGGGGGCATGGAGGTAGAGCCCCATGCTTTCCATGACCTTGGCACTAGAATGAGGTGGTGTGGTCGGCACCACGCTCTGACCGCCTTTTACCCCCGGGAAAGATCCGGTACTCAATTTTATAGGAGGCTGAGTGAACCTCGGGGCCGTTCTGAAAATTTGGCAACGAGAAAAAATCCTGTCACCACCTGGGATCGAACCCCGGACCTTCCAGCCTGTAGCCAGCTGCTCTACAAACTGAGCTACCCGGCCGCCCCTCACTGATGATGATGATGATGATGATAATAATAATAATAATAATGGTTCTATTTAACCTGGCAGAGTTAACGCCAGAGGGCCTTCTCTAACTCACAAAATGTCATTGCATGTAATTTCTCATCTGTTAAATAAAGCTTATGTTATCTTATAATATTTTCATATCACGTGATTTATACGTTCTAGGACTACGCACAAAAAAAAAAAAACCTACTGCAATATATTTAAGATGAAGTGGTGTCCCGGATTTTGATTTCATAAAATGGGATCCCTAATTACATTCATGTAGGAAATACTTGTTACCTTGCTCTATCCAATTTGACACATTTGAGCGGTCCCTTGGCCACCACTGTTGCTGCTCTTGGCCTGTCTAGAAGTAATGCTATTTCACCTGGAAGTTAAAAAGAAAATCATGTTGGTATATTGTAATGCCATCACAGAAAAGCTACATGATAAGAAATACGAGAACAAAGCAGACCATAGTTCTACATAGCACGAAACATAATGCAGATTATTTGAATGTACTGATTTCCTTGTTTTTTTATGCATTCCTTATAATATTAGTAATGTGGCGCACAGCATGTCACCTCAGAAAATTAAAATAATAATTAAAGAATGAGATGTTAGCACATAAATGGCTCGTGTTAAATTTGGTTACATAGATGGAATTATAAAATTTTACATAACAGTCTTCACCAGAATTAGATCCAGTTAGCAAATTAAAAAGAACTGCAAGTGTTTTAATAGACTAGAAGTAACTACAGTGCTTCTACCAGTTCTCTTCAATGACTTACAATACTATACAATGCTGTACAACGGTGTAGAACAAACAAGAGTCCAATGTGGAGTAGCTATTTTAATGGACTATTACACTTTTACTACGTCACACTACTTTTGACCAATAAAAAGGTATGAAAGGACGTCTTTCAACCAATCATGGCTGCTTATCGCACAATTTTATCGCGTCCCTAGCATTTGTTTCTTTGTTTGCCAACATTTCAAACTGCACTGTACAAACCACTCCAGTCGATGCACAACACTTTCAAATATGACTCGCATTGGCATTCAAGAACAAGAATTAATAAAGATCACTGGTCATAGCTATGCATCTTCCCTGAAACCCTATTTACAAATAAATGAAGAGCACCATTCGGAAATCCTGACTAAGTTGAGGGATACACCATGTACATCAATGAGTTCACTTCTTTTACGCACACGTCCAATATAACATCAATGGAACCACCAAAACATTCAAATTTGAAAGTCGTACTTTCAATAATTGTTTCTTTTAAAATTATTCATGTTTATTTTTTATTTCATCATCGTTAATTAAAACGTTTCTTGTTTATTTCATCATCCCTAATTAAAACTTTTCTAACACTTGTTTATATTATTTAGGTTATGTTTGTTATAGCTTCTGCTATATGATATTATAGATAGTCACGTATATCAGAGATTGTTTAATACTAAGATTTATTGAAAATCATCTGTCAAGTGACGTTGATTACTGGGATCCGGATAATTGAAGTGGAATGCAAATGTTTTAATAAAAATGAAACTGAATCAACAAAGCCTTCTTGACTAGTAACCGTCCACAGAGTTCAATGAAGATTCCATAGTTGGCACAACTGATAACAAGAAAACAATCATAAAACACTTCTGCCATCTAGCGTAATATTGAGATGGTACAATAATACATTTGAAGACAGTTGTATTTTCGTAAGTCAATTAATATTTTATTGTATTGGAGTACTTTGTTACTTCTAATCTCTATATACTTTCTTCTAATCGTGTAATAGTCAAATCCCACTCGAGTTTTGATTTTCTCTAGATAAATCAAAACCTCTAGTGAGATTACTGTTGATAAAAAATGGAAAAATAAACTGGACAGTTATTGTTACATAAATGACAGGATTATAACAGCAAGACTGAAAACTGAACGTGGCTACATGATGATAACTGCTGTCTATGCTCCTGAGGAAGGCAAGAAAGAGGAGGCAAAGAAGTTTTATAAAACATTGCAATCATTAGTGGATAAATACGCAAAAGACCACTATCTGGTAATAAGTGGAGGTCTTAATGCAAGAGTTGGCAACGTCCCCATACCTAATGCAGTAAGAAATAATGGAGAATATACTATTAATAAGAATGGACAGAAACTGAAATTAAATAAGAAGTGATCTAAATGTAGAACCTCTATACCATACATGGGCACAATTTTCGGTTACATAAGGCACTCGATTTGAAATAGTTTGTTTACTAGGAGAGGAGACTGCAGAGTAGGATGGGAAATATAAACTGCTGTGACCTGCGTCACCTTATCGTAATCGCTAAGGCGGTCAGTGGTGAATTATTAGGAAAGCGCTTGGTTAACATGAGAGACTCGAAAACTTTTATTCAATTTGGCAAATTAATTTGGCAGCTTTAATCATAAACCTCTTTACTGTTTCTCCGTCGCTGAATTGATTTAAATCAAAGGCGAGAAATTTCATAACTAGCCAATAATATTCCATCACGTCTACGCTTATTTTCTTGAATATTCTGGCGTTTCTCAAGATTACTTAATAGATTTGCACGTTCTCGACCTAAAATAATTTCAGAAAATCATATTTCGTTTTCTACGCACATTTGATATTTTTTTATAAATTTCTTTTGGAAATAATACGTACAAACAACATTTAATTCCTCGTACCTTTTAATGCAGCGTGTTTAAGGTATAATGTCGTATTTAATATACTATGCAAATGTTAAGATCGTAAATTTTCTTCGGAATAGTACGAAAAAATAGCATTTAACTTGTCTTACCTTCTAATTCAGCATGTTCTTTATGACATAAGGAGTAATGTCGTTGTATATTAAATTTATTAATGCCTAATAGGATTTTCGAGCATAACATACATCGTATGTTCTCCCCTTCTAAACAGCAAAAAAACTCTTCCTCCCATTTCTCATGAAATAATCGTTTTCTAACGCGTACACACTGCTTTGATAATGCCATTATGCCACCACTGATATTGCTTATGAAACTGATATAGAACCTCTCCATGCCTAGGGAGGAAAGGGGACTGTGAAGATGATGTCACTCAGAGCAATAAGCTCTATGAAGGTCACTGAGGCACAAATTCTCAAGTGAGGCACGATGCCCAAGTATGCTCTATACAATAAGGTGATAGAATAAAGACAACCGTGGGCTGATCATATGAACAGAATGAGTGATGAGAGATACCCACTAATAGTAAAAAATTATAAAGCAAGAGGACGCAGAGATGTTGGATGTCCCAGAATACATTGGGCTGAAATATTGTGAAGCCAGAACAGGTGACATGCCTACACTTTGAAGTGTTGATGATGAAGATATCTGGAAACTCCGACTGATGGATCAAAATATCTTCAAAAATATCAACGATTCCAAGAATGTCAGAGGTAGAGCCCGGACGAGAAGGTATGGCACCGGAGTGAGTGACGCATTTTAGTTCGTTTGCATGGACTCGCCCTCACACTAAACTGGGTGTTGGGTTGGTGGGTTACTAGCATTCCGAGTGTTCAGATCGTTCTGCTACTACCGCTATTGCTAATACCGAAAACATTCTCCTTCTGGCTGCCCTCATTATGGCATTGTCTAAGGTGTGAAATCTTAGAGTAGTTCATAGTCAAGGACATGAAATAGCATACAATGTATGGAAATTCATGTCAAAAGAGGCTGTAAACGGAATACCAATTCCATTGAAAAGCGTGTGTGCAAAAGTACTGGCTGCCACTGGTATTTCAAAGCGAACCTTGGCAAGAATCAGGAAAGAAGGGAAAAATATTGAGGCAGGAACAAGCAGATCTTTTTCCAGTCCGGAAAAATCACAGCCGAAGAAGAAGATTGTTGCAGCTGTAGACAGTTTTGATGAGGAAGTCATAAGAAGACTCATTTATAATTTCTACGCTACGCATAAGCAGAGGCCGACTCTGCAATCGCTTCTTCCAAAAATGGATATCAGTGTATGATTATGTGAAAAAAGTAGAGAATAATTACACTGAAATTGAGCACGTGATGGACAGTATTTTTTAGAACATTTCCATAACTTAGGGATATCTGATTCCAGCACAGATCAGTCGTCTGATTCGGACGGAGAATAAGAATATAAAGCTGGAATAGCGGGCGTAATTCCATTAGGTACCTTCGGACTCTTGAGTAGGAAAGTGGTGATACTAAGGTAAGACGAATGTTTTTGGAAAGAGATGAAACAGATATGCCTACCGCTCTGAGCTTGAGAACCGTAACCCAAACAACCCCCACTCCTCTTACTTGCTGGCCGGCAATTTAAAACTTCGCGCATGTTGGTGCCATAACATCTCGTCTCAGCTCTACGAATGTTAATGAAATGAAAATAAGCTTTCATGTCATTCAACATTGACGTTTATCAAAATGTTTAAATTACAATTGATAAAACATGCTGTTCTCTAAAAAATTAAATTTGTAGTTACCAAAATAATCAGATGGTCCAAGCCGACCAACTTCCATTGGTTCTTCTCCTTCTGCTCTATACTGAAGCACCAATGCTGTGCCTTCCACAATGATGTAGAAGTCATCACCTGGTTCACCCTGTCGCACAATTGTTTCCCGATCTTCAAATGACACAGGTTCCAAGGCATCTGCTACTGTTAGACGTTCCCACTTATCTAAACTTTCTGTAAACAAACAGAAAAATTATAACATTATGCAGTGACAAGAATATAAGTAAAACTGAAAAAGAAAAACGCGTAGGTGAGAAAAACTTATACAGTAGAACCTTTATTATCTGTGGTAATGAAGGGGGTGAAATGAACGGTTAATCGAAAAAATCGGATAATCCGTATCATAAATATTTTTGTAAATTAAGTGAACAATACTTGTGCTTGGGTAATTTTCTCAGTGATCTTCTGTTTAACTTGCAAGGTGGTGGATCAGAAGTCCACTCATTCAAGTTTCATTGTCAACGACTGGTTTTTAAGGAGCAAGGAAACTCCTTGTAATGGCTGTCAGCGGAAGGTTAGGAATAGTAGAGGTCTCATGCTGTAGATTTACATACTCTATACACTTCATCCTTGATTTTTTATTAAATCGCGCATAGTTGTAACACCAGTCCTGTATTCTGATGCGAGATGAGTTACAGTTTCTCTTACCTCAAACTACTCAATTATTTGCACTTTTTTCAATACTTAGCACAACACGTCTTCTTTTGACATTTTGGAGTACATTTTATACAGAAGTTGAGCAGACCATACTGTGTAAGTAAAAAGGCATGACAAAGAAAAAATACGTACTAATATAACGTAAAGTTTCTGTAGGAAAAAGAGAGAGAGAGAGAGCGTGAGAGACAGTTGGTTAATCTGTCAATCGGTTAATAGAGTGATGGATAATCGGGGTTCTACTGTAACTGAAATCACATTTAATAACATCTGAAATAGCATTTGAAGACTATATGGAGAGAAGAAGTCAAGCGAATGCAGTAAAATCCTCACAAAAGAAATTGAGAACTTCACAGTTAAGCCATCTCTAAGTCTATAATACAGTTACTCAAATTTACAACACTTATTTAAAAAAAAAATGTAAGATTATTTGTAGAAAATCTTATAGAGCCAAAGCTGGCTGATAATATCGATGGTGTTTAAGTAAAAGTCTTCTTAACCCTCATTCTTTTAAATTTAACTTTTTTTTTTTCTGTAATTAGTGTAATTAGTTAAAATGTAATTACAAAATGTGAATATATGGCTTTTACAATTATGTTTACATTCGTTCATATTAGGTAACTAAAAAAAAAAAATAATAATAATAATAATAATAATAATAATAATAATAATAATAATAATAATGTGTTAAAATTTAATTTTTCTTGTTTCTACAAAATCTTTCTTTTTACCTAAACATCATCGATATATTACATTTCAAACTCCAAACCAGACTTAACTTGTTCTTCCAATGCGATCTTCATTTAATTTTTTTAAAAATTCAGCTATTTTGGATTCCCCATTGGAAAGTGGACATATTATTTACCTTATTTATGATAAACGAATACATTGCTTTACAATATAGTCTTCAGTTCTACTTACCAAGTATTGAAACACGTGACAAGAATTCTTCGTACATCTTGCGTTTTCTGATAGTTGAACCCATAAGAATGCGTCTATATGAATCACGATCTATACCCCATAGTTTTACATCTGTCTTAGCTCTTACAGTGGCAGCTCTTGGGGTACCGTAGATCAAAGCTAGTTCACCGAAACTTCCGCCCTCTCCAATTGTTGTCACCAATTCATTATTAACGAATACCTGGGAACAGACGTCAATAAAAATGGTAACCATACACATCAATAGAACTTATAATAAAAATTGTAAATTATATGAGTTCTGCGTTGTGTAACTTTCTCCATTCTCCTGTAACTTCATCCCTCTTAGCCACAAATATTTTCCTAAGCACCTTATTCTCAAACACCCTTAACTTCTGTTTCTCTCTCAAAGAGTCAAGGAGTAATTAACAGAAAAAAAGTGATAGTCTTGTCACAGTATAAGAAGAATCAGTAGGGACAACTCTTGTCGGCACCTTTGATGTTGTTGGTACTAAATTCAAGCTCAGTAAGGTCTAGTTCTCAATGAATCCAACTATGTCGCTAGTATCAAACCACTATCAAAATATTAGTAAAATATTTATTTATTTTATTGGTCAGTAATACGAATAATCTTGTATGTATATTATCTATCATTAATATTATGTCGCTAGGAAGTCAAAATACTTACATCCATTGTTGACGTTCATGTTCGCACTTCACCGCAACGGACGCCATGATGTATTATGTTGTACTTGGATCAATTTTACCAACGTAAGCCTCAAACAGTGACTTGAACATTAGCGTCAATTAGTGAATATTTTCATGATGATTGCATACGGAAGTAATTATTATTATTATGGTTATATTGCCATTCCTTTGCCTCATGTCTTTAAAATTATTAAAAGATGAGTAATGAATGTTTTCAGTTAATATTAAATTATGCCAGCCCTGTCGTAGATGGAGATCCATCTGGTGGAGGTTCCAGATAATACACCCGCTTTCGCGACATGCGCACTCAGAATTTGTTCCCATGAAATGGCGTAAGTGTCGTTACTGTATGTTCTCTATACTGTGGTCTTGTAGTGTGATTGTATCAATGTCTAAATTGCTACAGTGAATTTTAATAACTACGTTCATCTGCATTATAACTTCTCATCAACAGTTGGGTTTCATCGACTTTCTCTTACCCAAATGAAAAAAAAAAAAAAAAAAATCTTACAGCTTGCTGAATAAACACATTCCATTCTCTCCTTTTATCAAAATTTCGAAATAGACACATACTGTATTAAGTTGCCATTACAGAAAAACAAGGAAAACAAAATTTCTACGTGTATTCCTTTGTAGATAAACCATGCATTACCAAGACACAAGTCACCAAGTGGTAAAAGTCACAATCCTAGTAATTGGTATTGCATTGCCATGTAAACCAAAACACAATAAAAATAATTATCATACCTCTACTTCTCCTTGATCAATGACGTAGAAATTATCTCCCTCATCTCCCTGCTGGATTATTGTCTCTCCTGGGAGAAAGTTGACAGGGAACATGGCATCAAATATATCTGAGCGTTCATTTTCATCCAAGTGTGAAAACAAAACATTTTTAGCAATGGCTTTAGACAGTGCTGCCATTGTTTTATAGTCTTTTGGAACAACCTGGTAACAAATAAAAACAAATGTAAAGATTAAGCACAATAAGCTAACTACTGATAACTAAATTAAATACTGTTTTATCTTACTCGTTTTCCTGGATGAAACATATAATCTTGAGGGAAAATTATACTCGTAGTGAAGCCAATATTATGAAAGAACTCTAGAGTAATGTACATCAAGTACTGTATCTAATTTATTGCTGATGTAAGATTCTAATTTATATTCAGGCTCTACAAAAACTTTCAAGAAGTACAATACCACAGTTGGTTGTATGTCCTAAATCTGTACATGATTATTTAGTCACTACACAAGCATTACGTCTCACCATTCTAAAAGAACATTGTAAGTGAGGAAGAAGACTAATAATATAAAATCTGTTATTCTGTATTATTATATGCTGGATTCAGTGGCGGTTCGTCGGGGGAGGGAAGGGAGGAACATCCTCCTCACATTTGTCTTCCTTTGAAAGTAAATACCAAATAAAATAGGGTTGATGCACCAATAGTTGACCATTTAGTGAAAGTATATACTACAATATAATTTTAATTAAAGAATATTTACAAACAAGAATTGAAATTATCAGTAATGATTCCCTTAAGATTACACAAATGAATGGTACAGGAAAATGTAGGATACATATTAAATGGTTTGAGAAAAAAAAACATTCGTGAAGCAATGCGTTAACTCACCAGTAGCTGACCACTGCATCCCAGTTGTTGAACAGTAATGTTCCAGTACTTGACCAGAGTGCATATTTGAAGATTACATAACAATTTAAGACATTATAAAGCAAGTAATTAATTCAGTCACTATCACTAGGCTACAAAACCTTTCTGTCACACAAAACAACAGTATATAATATAATACAAAAATTTGCTTAGGCAAAAACGGCCTATTTTTCTTTCACATCTATTTTACTTGGGAAACGGTAACGAATTCTGTCCTGTGTATTTTCAATCATAGGTTGTGGTAGAACAGTTATAACATCATCATAACCTGCTACAAAAATATCATCTAACTGTAATTTGAAAACAACATGTTCAGAATTTACAGATTTACAACCCGTAACACTCATCTCAGATTTACTTTTCATTTCTTGAACAATGCAGACATATCTGTAAGGGATGGTATTTCTTTTTCCAGACATGACTCTGACCAATACAAAAGCTCCTGGAATTACATTTTCCTTTGTAGGTGGATTACCGATACACACATTGCTTGCCTCATCATCGCTAGTTGTAAATACACTGTCATCTGAGGTATCTTGCAGTTCCATAATACCATCTTCATCGGAAGTTTCATTCTCGTCACATTTTTTCCTCTTAGACAAATTTGTTACTGGTGTAAGCTTATCTTGGTTCAATTTCATCTTCTGTGTTCTTGCTTTCTTTGCCTTTTCCTTTTGTTGTTTCTCATCTTCCTTGTCCTTCCAGTATTTCAACCATTCTGAAGAGGTAGCAGCATGAGGTAGTCGTAGTTTTTTTCGTGCAGTTTTGGATTTTTGTGGTGATTCTGTTGGCCAAATAATGGTGTTCGCAAATGCAGGACTAATACCTTCTTTTGTTTTGGGTGCTGTTGAAATTGGTGTTGTAGTAGGCCTAGAAGGTGTTGAAGGAGGAGTTTTTGAAGTAGATGGCGTTGAAGGAGGCATTTTTGAAGTGGATGGTGCTGAAGTATCATTTAAGTCACAGCTGTCAGATATCCCGTTTCCATTTTTTTCCTTTTGAATTTCATTTACATCGGAGTTGTTCATATCAGAGTGGTTTGCTTGCTGAATAACTCTCTTCCGAAGTTTAAGCCATAGGTTGAACAGTTCCCGTGCGGATTCTTCACCATTCCAGATTCCTCCTCCTTCAGCTTCCCTGAACTCTTCTGCCCTTCCTGACTTCATTGTTGATTCGATATATAGAAGGTGCTCAACAGAAAATATGGTAGGTTTGCAGGCAATACTTCCTGTTGAACCATCTGAATGCCGAGATTCATGAGTCATACATCTTTCATAATCCACAGCATCTGGAGAGAAAGGGTATAGACCACATTTTTGGAAACCATTTCTTATGATATCTGCAGTGGCTCTCTCTTCTAATGCCTTCTCCAGTAATGGTCCAAACAGTGCTCGGGTGATACACTTATTATTTGTTTTTCGCTTCCATTCTGCTACTATGTTTGACCAACCTGCTTTTAGACTTCGAAAGACAGACACATCTGCAGGCTGCAGTAGATGAGTTGTGTTAGGCAGGAGTGCATACAGTAGAACACCATTATCAGCACATAATTGGCTAACATTGTATGTCAGGTGGGATCGATGGCCATCTATTAAAAACAAAATGGGAAGCTTTATGTTGTGGTTCTTCAGCCATGGAATAAAGACGTTGGCCATGTAACCACAAAATGCTTGTCCTGTCATCCATCCACTATCTGATCTTCCAACAGACCACTCAGGATTCAAGTTTTTCACAATACGGCCAGGAACACGTTCATATGAATAGATTACCATTGGAGGTACTGTGACACCACTTGCCTGGAAAACAGCTAGCACTGTAATTTGCTCCTTAGCATTTCCAGATTTTACTTCATAAAAATTATTATATCCCTTTGGTCCCAAAACAAGACCTGTATCTGGAGAAGTCAAAAATCCAGACTCGTCGGCATTGAAAATACGAGTTGGATCGTCCAGAATGTCAACATGCTTTTCTGTTTCTAAAAATTGCTTCAATTCTGCAAACCATGCTCTAATTCCGATCTCTGACACACAAGCTCGAGCTTTATTAATAGGTTCCGCATGTCTCTCTGTAAGTTCCTCATGCCTATTCATGAACAGTGAAAACCATTTCCTACCTGGTTTTCCCTTAGTAAACGGATTGGGTCTCTTATCTTTTGCCACAAGGTCTGCAACTGTTTCAAGAAGAGCTGATCTTTTTAATGGGAAACCCTTCTTTGCGTTTGCAATTATCCATGAAGAGTGCAGGTTCTCCTCTGCTTCAGTCAGAATGGAGGAAGGGCCCATCTTCCTCTCTTCGGGAACTTTTCCTTTTACTTTATTAATTAGAGTGGAATGTGGCACACCATACAATCTTGCTGCCTTCCTTATACCCTCCCCCTCTCGCACAGCCATTATGGCTTTCACCATGGCCTCTTCTGGATACTTCAAAACTTTCTGTGGTGCCATGGTTTGTCTGTAAGGATAGAATAAACTGATCTAAACAATTACCAATATGGACAACTACTGGTACATCAAGTAGTCCCAGTGCTTGACCACTGCTGGTCAGCTTATGGTAACATGCTAATAAATCCTGTACCAGTACTTGTACACATAACCTATAACACTTAAAATAAATAAAATTGATATTCTTGAAAATTTAGTCACTTCTGGAAACTATTAACTTATATTTAGTACAACAAGCAAAACAATACTTACATTTTCTTCTGCGGATGAAGCTTGATATTTCGACCATGTGCTAACTACAGCAGCTCTCAGTACAGTACACTCTACATTTAAACTTCCTGTATGAATAGAGATGTCACTTCCTGTTATTGGGTGTATTCAATACACTCAAAAGCTATGTTCAGAAAATGATTTCTGAAGGAACAGGTACCTAAGACATCTGGATACTTAGTTAAAATGGAATATATATAACATTGGTCAGCTACTGGTGACTGGTGCGCTACTGGTGCACCAACCCTATGTGCCTTGAAATTCGAGGAAGATTCGATAATTTTTAAGTTCTCAGCTATAAGAAAACCTCGGTTGAACGAGTTTTAAACGACGCGCGCTTATGTAGAAAACTGTGAGAAAGATGCGAGATTGTTGTATGGAGGAAAGTCAATCCTTTCCTCCTTTACTGCAGTTAACACACATAGACAACAGCGCACTAGCAGACAGAGAAAGAAGCAGAGTTTTAAAGCAAGTAAATGAACGGATAGGGAGGAGATCCTCTGAATCAGCGCATGGGCGGGAAGTAGAAACTGACTAGTCATGCAGCAAGCTCGCTACTGCTGCCAATGATGTTGCATTCAACCAGACTATAAAATACATCTAGGAGGAGGCACAATAAAAACAGTTTTAACGCAAAGCTATGAAAGACACCATATAAACTTTTTTTTTTTTTTGAAATTATAAATCAAAAATATTATTCATTACACTTTATATAGGCTACTATTCATGGTTTGAAACTTTCAGAGATATTTGAAAGTTAAAGTTGGGTTTATATAAAACCTTCTACGTTAGTATCGCAGATCTTTTTGGCCCCTGAAATTCACTTCCATTCATTGTCTACTAGACAGGGCAACAGCCAAGTTGTCAGTTTTGTATAAATATTTTTGAAATTGAAAGTAGGTACTCACTGACATTCTTCAAAAGCATGTGATACTGAACTTGTAAAATGTATATGTGGCAACACAGACCACGTGAGTGGGTGCAGTGTTCTCGATTATTTCCCATTCCCATTTCCGTAAAACGGTTCCGATTACGTGTTAGTAACTATAATCTCTTCCAACACGTGTGATGCTGCAGTGTGCTCGAAAAATGCTGCGAGGTTGTGAATTTCCTTGTAATTTGTTAATTAGTGCAATTATTCAACAATAAATGGAAGTGAAAACATTATATATTTTGGAAATTTTAGGAAACTCCGTTTACAAGAACAGATTATTGCTATACAGAAGGGAAGGCCAACTCCAACACTACCTGGTCTTACATGTATGCATGTAGGCTAATTTGTAGCATGTTTCATTCAAGAAGGTATCATTTCGTGCTGTTAACTTCTTTCCTCCTCTTAAGAAATACGCAAGAGCCGCCACTGGCTGGATTGTTCCTCAACATACTAAACCAGAATTTATCTAACATCCTCCAAATTATGGTACAAAATAATTCTATATTTTTGGGATTTAATGTTGAGAAACTGAAGGTGTGTTCCTTGGTTCATTTTGCAAAGTTTTGTGGGGCGAAGGGAAGGGAAGGGAAGGGGGCAGTCTCCGACCTCTCCGTCATGCGCAAGTTACTCTACGGAATCCTCGGACGGCCTATACATTGTTACGTTCTTTATAATACAGTACAGGCCTACATCAGGGATGTCAAAACGCCTGCACTGCATACTTTCAACAACCCGCACAACACTTCCTTAAGAGTGATGACTGTACTTTATTTTGCTGAAAAACGAATCTTGTTGGACTTGTATTGCTTGTAGTATGAACACGTAATACAGACGTTTTGACATCCCTGATATACATAATAGAAACACTCGTACAAATATAATTTAAAAAGGTAGTGGAAAGAACTATAAAAATAAGTTGCGCCTCCTCAAGGATTCCTATGCTTACCATAACAATATTACATAATAAACAAACGAAATGTGTGAGATCTTTAACAAAGGTAATCAATTTCATTAAATGGGCAATAGTTGAAAAATTTCACCTTCATCGACACAACACTTCTTTGCTCTTAAGAGGACTAGCTGACTATCTGAAAAAATGGTGCGCATATATGAATAAATTTCTTGTAAATAACATGAAAGGCTGTACACCTTAATTCTTGAATCGCAAGATACGACTTATAACTTATTGCAGTTAGAAACAAAGTAATCAAATCATCGTATAGTAGTTATTATCGCGTGTAGATTATTGTCGACACGGACTTCGACAATGACACATGCTTATAGTATAACTGAAGGTATACTGTTTAGAACAAATTGTAGCTAATCTCTCTCGCGTGATTATCTTTGCAGCTACTCAATTTTGAGCAGAGTAAGTTCAATTTCTAGCGACACTGAATGAGCCCAAAAAAACACGTCCTCACTTCTCACACATGAAATCCGAAACATCCGTTATATTCATGTTTAAGTCCACATCTGTGGAGTAACGGTCAGCACGTCTGGCTGCGAAACCAGGTGGCCCGGGTTCGAATCCCGGTTGGGGCAAGTTACCTGGTTGAGGTTTTTTCCGGGGTTTTCCCTCAACCCAATACAAGTAAATGCTGGGTAACTTTCGGTGCTGGACCCCGGACTCATTTCACCGGCATTATCACCTTCATATCATTCAGACGCTAAATAACCTAGATGTTGATACAGCGTCGTAAAATAACCCAATAAAATAAAAATTCATGTTTAAATCAGTTATTTTCGACGCTGTATCAAATACGAGGTCATCTAGCGTCAGAAGAACTGGTGATAGCGAGAGGTAAGTCCGAGGATTAGCCATGTTTTTTAAACTTAAAATCTGGGAAGTCACCAAATGGTTTAAGATAATGCTATACAGGATAGCAACAAATGGTGTAGTAATCGAAAATAACAAGTGTATTTTGTAAAGTTATCCGTACCTTTTTCACGTAGCTGGTTGCATCTTCTTCCGAAACGGGTTCTGCAGATATTCCACCTCGCCTCCTGGCAGGTTGCTGGACGGCCGATGGCAATGGTGATAAGTCTTCCGTGTCCTCTGGTGATACAGCCTGTTGTTTTGCATCGTGAGCCTGCTCCTGTAACCACATAAATAAAGTCGAATGAATTTTCAAATTATATCTGTACATACGAGAATGATTCGTAACAGCTCTATACAAAAGCCACAAAACACGTTACTTCTAGTCATGGAGTGAGAGATTGTGAGGCCACAAGACCGAGAGGGCAATGCCGCTGATGTTCCTGGAATACGATTAAGTATGCTGTCATACCAGTATTCTACCTTTCTTCAGAAGAAGAACATACTGATGGCTGTAAAATACTTTGATCTCTATCTTGCATAGACTTCTGTCGAGCCGTCACTGAGGAAGTCGATTTTAAAACAGTATATACTGGCGCTATTTTCCGTCTGTGAATGCATTAAGTAATGGCCATAGCATCCGCAGTTGACCGACATTTTTACCATGGCATTACACGGCAGACAATGGATTTTACATATTCGATGGTGTTGAACATCAAATAATTACATAAATAAATACTGAAATTAAATAAATAAATAAACTAAATAAATAACTAAATAAATAAATTTCACTTTAACCCTATCAGAAGTCTTTCCAAATCTTTTGCAAACATCTTATGTCAAGGCATGGATACAAACTTTAGAAGAAGATATTTAAATACCCTCTTATGTCACTTGTTCGTTATCAAGATATTAAAATGTTTTTTTTCGTCCTCCTGTAGAATTGAATAT
Organism: Periplaneta americana; assembly: GCF_040183065.1. Classification (NCBI taxonomy): domain Eukaryota; kingdom Metazoa; phylum Arthropoda; class Insecta; order Blattodea; family Blattidae; genus Periplaneta; species Periplaneta americana. The sequence continues at coordinate 28,647,332 of NC_091130.1, forward strand.
TTTGACATACGAGGTTTCTGTTTAACACCAACGATATGTCATGCAAGAAAAGTACGGTACATAGAAAATTAACGACAGCCGCCAAGGTTGTGGCAATTCCAGGACCTCAAAAACTCCATCCATACTTTCATTGCCTCAAGGTATGGAACAAATCTTTCTACCATATTGTTTTCATTTCCTCCAATATCAACTAGCTATCTAGTCATCCCTCGTGTTAGACTTTGGTGAAATGAATGGTTATGTAATTTCTACATACAATGCCAGAGCCACCGGCATGGTTCAGTCGGTTAAGGTTATTCCTGCCGGTCTGAAGTTACGCTCGGGCGCGGATTCGATCCCCGCTTGGGCTGGTTACCTGGTCGGGTTTTTTCCGAGGTTTCTCCCAACCGTAACGATGGGATTAGTGATAGCGAGATGATATTTGGCGATATGAGGCCGAGGATTCGCCATAGATTACCTGACATTTGCCTTATGGTTGGGGAAAACCTCGGAAAAAACCCAACTAAGTAATCAGCCCAAGCGGGAATCGAACCCGCGCCCGAACACAACTCCGGATCGGCAGGTAAGCGCCTTAGCCGACTGAGCTACGCCGGTGGCTTCCGGTCATATAGCAATCACTCACTTACCACTTATATATATATATATATATATATATATATATACAGGTAGACCTTCTTGCATTATATAGGCTTACAGACATTTTAAAATTTATTTTACATGTCTTTTAACTTATTTATTTCCCTCATTCGTTTTTCTCTTACTTTCCAAAAATATGTTCCTAAGGATTTTATTATCTGTTCATTTGTAATTCTTGATATTGTGGCTAAAACAATTATTTCATTACTAAAATTAAACCATTCCATTTTCATAAAACTGCGTTCACTTCTGTCTTGACACATGTTAACAATATATTATACTTTATAGTTTACCTCGCCCACACCTGTGGAGTAACGGTTAGCGAGTCTAGCCGCGAAACCAGGTGGCCCGGGTTCGAGTCCCGGTCGGTGCAAGTTACCTGGTTGAGGTTTTTTCCGGGGTTTTCCCTCAACCCAATATGAGCAAATGCTGGGTAACTTTCGGTGTTGGACCCCGGACTCATTTCACCGGCATTATCACCTTCACCTCATTCATACGCTAAATAACCTGAGATGTTGATAAAGCGTCGTAAAATAACCTACTAAAAAATTAAAAAATATATAAAACCTCTCAATTTCCACACTCCCAACCTGATCCATGCAAAACCAATTCTAGCATTTATATCACATACCGTTATATAGCCTATGGTTCTTGACTCCATACAGTTTTAACTTTCTTGTAATTTTGTAGTGAAATTTTGTCATTCATGTAACTAAAAATTTGCTGGTTTTCTAAAGTAAGTATATAATGAATGATTTTCTCCCACATTTCGATCTCTGACCAAGAATCTCTCTTGTTCGATTCCTTCCACAACTACAAAGGTTCGGTTAACCGACTTACGACATCGATCGAGTGGCAGAAAATGCTCCATGTGATACGGCCATTTACTTAAAATTTGCATGTACGTCGAGTACACACGCTATTCCCACACTCGGGTTCACGGCTTGAGGCTTCGTACTTACTGAGGTTTGTGCAAACCAGAAGTAACGCATCTACTTTGTTTAAGATGTTCCACTGACACCAGGCAATGTTGTTGAAGAGTGCGGTGGATTAGATATAACAAACAACACACACACAAAGATAAAACCACTGAATTTATGTAATAAATTGTCACTCCACTTAAAATTGACGCTCGGACGCCAGGTTACTTTTTTGGCAAAGGTTCTGATAGTGTTCTAACTCGTGCAGTTGAATCAAATTTGGTTCAATTTCTCTGTAGCAATTGAATCCTCAATTGTTGAAATCAAATAAGTATTTTTTTTTTCATTTTCCAGGAGAAACAAAAAAAAGTGATTATTGCCATTTATATTAATGAAATTGAACTGAAATTTTTTTCGTTGAAAGAGAACTTGATTTTGCTTATATTCCAAGAGAAATAATTAACCCATTACGTATAATTTTGATTTTAAACGTTTAAAAAATTTTTGACTTCTTTGGTTTCAACAATTCACCAATTTCTTAAGTTTATTTTTCCCGAGTTATGATTTTATTTTTATTAAACATTTAAAACTGAGCAGTTACAATGTGACACAACAGTTAGAAATTATATAATTTCAATTTTAAACGTTTTAACAGATATTTGACTTATTTGGTTTCAACAATTTACTTATTTTTTAAGTTCATTTTTTTTTTACGATTTATGATTTCATTTTTATTAAACATTTAAAACTAAGCAGTTACAATGTGACACAACAGTTAACAAATTACTCGTATCTTATGACAATTTATTTAGATCATTGTAGGAATAATAATAATAATAATAATAATAATAATAATAATAATAATAATAATAATAATAATAATAATAATCATCGTCCTTGCAAGTATTAGGCCTATTGGCCTGTTACGGTCTCCGTCCATCTTTTCAATAATAATAATAATAATAATAATAATAATAATAATAATAATAATAATAATAATAATACCACAGTCTAGTATATACAGTCGCGAAGCTTGAGTTGTGAGGGTGCTAGGAACAATAGACTGTGCTGGTACTATTTCGCATTGTCTGTAATGAGGCGATATTAGCGATCCTAGTGGTTAGCAAATATCTATGGATGCATATTTAGTATGTACTGAGCTTCGTGGCTGTATATACTAGACTATGATAATAATGTAAACAGCTGCTCAAATAAATCACATTGGACACCAAACGATTTGTGCAGCCAGAAATAATGAGGAACTGTTACAGATTAGCCGGGTCTCTATGTGATTTATACCGCCAAAAGTATATACGAAAAAAGGTCTGCAAATATTGGCTAGTATTGCATACACAGAGTTTCCGATCGAATATGAGGGAAGAGTATTGAACTGAAATAAGTTAGTGACATATTTGGTTTCAACAACAAACAGGGAGAATCGCTCCTCCGTTTTCATCATATGGAGGACCGTGACTTGTTTCATTTTAACACCAATCCACCGGCTATTTTTTTCCTTTCTTGTACGGAGTTGGGACCCGAAGGCTTACACTACACCCTGACGCTTATTGTGCTTACCACTCCTATTCTTATGAATGATTGGGTAGCCGAACGGCAGCGCTCTTGTACAAATACAGCACTCTGCACCGTGAACTTAACCAGCGCTATCGTATGGATGATGATAGACTGAAACGTAATATTTACTGAAAAAAAAAAGAAAATTTTGACTTTTTGGTTTTAACAATTATTGACGATTCAATTATTCTAGATTATTATTGTCAAATATCAAAATTATCATCCACCTCTAACATGGGGAGTTTGACAAAGGGAAACAAAATATTTGGGATGAAACCCATACAAAATGGTAAGTTTTGAGGAGTAGGCTCATAGCCATCAGCGTAGCTCAGGCGGCAGGCACTTTTGTCTGAGAATACGATACTGTACTCGGGCGGAGTTTGACTCTAGCTTAGGTTGACTTCGTAAAATTGGGTTTTTATCCCGAGTCTTCCCTCAACTGTAGAGCATCACATGTGACGGACTCTCGGCCTCATCTCGCTAATATCAATTCGATCGATGCGATGCTAAATAACTTACTACAGTATGACCCTCGCTTACAATAAACAACTCCATTGTCAACTTTTCTCTCGTTTTTTTCCTCATATTAGGAATCTACACCATTCCGTTACCATTTCTCCATTTCGTCATCATTCTATAGCATTTTCCGATCGCCGGATAGCGACGCACAGAGGAGGGTTGCCTGGGTACGCAGCGAATCTTGTGTAGTCAGCCGGTGTGGGTTTGAGAATGCGCCTAGCTTGAGGGTTTTTTTAGGAGGGAGGGAACATCCCACGCACTACGACCTGAGGTCTATTGTACACGCCCTATATGGGATGATTTGCGTGCCCACCGATCCTCTACGCGCACCGACCTAACCACATGACCCCCTTAACGATCGGTCCATACAGCCACTAGAGTCCATGTACCACTTTTGCTTCGGCAACCCCCCCCCCCCAAGGCTCCCTTAACGGTCCGAGGCGGAAGTCCTCTCCCGAGAAGGTCTGCCCCGGGTTCCGTTGCAGAAGCTATCCGTCATCATTTGAATACAATCCACGGAGCCGGTCGAGAGAGCCAGCAGTTTCGGAGGGCCGCCTGTAGAGCGATTTGAAAACCAGAAGAAGTAACGGGATGATGAATGAAAGGATGATAGGGGAAGAAAGGAAGTGGCGAAGATGAGTGGGGTTCCAAACGCCTGATAAAGTTACCTGATATTCACCCATAGGAGTGACGGAAAATCACCGAAAAACCTCACCTAGGCAACTCGTCCCGACCAAGAATCGAACCCGGGCCCGTAGACTCGCTAATCTCTCTGCCTCAACGGTGGACTATCTTGAAGGTTAGTGCAATAGATCGGAACGTGTTTCAGGCTGGGCCATAGTGACCTGTTCCCGTAAATTCCATTCTATTCCATACATATACATACTATCTTCCGAATTTCTCCACCCACTTCTGTACTTTCGTACACTTGTTTTAGGCGCCTTTATTTCAACTACTAGTACATAATATCATAAACATTGCGGGACTGAAGAATACTGTACTTGTTTAGGAATAAGGAATCTGTTGCAGAGTGACCCTGTAGTGCGTGTTACTTGTGTTTGTGAGCAGGTGTCTACTGAAGGACTTACTTACTTACTGGCTTTTAAGGAACACGGAGGTTCATTGCCGCCCTCACATAAGCCTGCCATTGGTCCCAATCCTGAGCAAGATTAATCCAGTCTCTACCATCATATCCTACCTCCCTCAAATCCATTTTAATATTATCTTCCCATCTACGTCTCGGCCTCCCCAAAGGTCTTTTGCCCTCCGGCCTCCCAACTAACACTCTATATGCATTTCTGGATTCGCCCATACGTGATACATGTCCTGCCTATCTCAAACGTCTGGATTTTATGGTCCTAATTATGTCAGGTGAAGTATACAATGCGCGCAGCTCTGTGTTGTGTAACTTTCTCCATTCTCCTGTATCTTCATTCCTCTTAGCACCAAATATTTTCCTAAGAACCTTATTGTCTACTGAAGGACACGTGCCGTAATTTATATCCCGTGCACACTTATACTAATTCCAATCTTGTGGGAATAGCATCTATGTACTTCCTATCCCGAACATTGTAACATGAGTTTATTAACATTCTGTATAAACATTTAATTTTTTACTTTCCGAACGGCCCTCATACCGCATTGACATAGAAAGATTTTTATGGTTATTCGCATATTCCCATAGTACAAAATTCAATATAAATTACTGGTGAATTAGACACATTACAAATGCTACAACGGATAAAGAGAAACATGTTGTGCACTCGTAAAAAAAAAAGCTGAAATGATCAGTTCTGAAATCACAGTTGAATAAATAACATAGCCTAATCTAGGAGTGACCGGAAATGATGAGACTATATCTAATGACGAAGATCATTAATTAATTAATTAATTTATTTATTCTTTCTTATTTCCTGCTCGTTTCTCCTGCTCCCTCCCTCTTTGAAACATTAGTTTCCGAAGCATTGAAGTATACAAGATTCATGTATTCTACGAGACACATGCCGTTGGTTGTGTAACTTTGATATGGAAATTGCTGGCCATAGAATATGCTGAAAAAGTTACACAGTAGGAGTCCGCGACCTAACAAGAGTCCGGTTTTCAGAATCAACCTGATTATTTAGGCAAACATCAAAAAGAGACGTAAAAAGGTTGGCTTAACTAGCTGTCCAATGATAACAAATCTGATTTGAAACAGACAGCAGCTATTCAACCACGCAGTAAATGTAAGGTTCACTTTTTTGTAGAACTGTATATATTGTCTAGAATACCATATAGAGTATGGTGACTCAACAAGACTGGCTAAAACCAACTGAAGGTCGTAGATGTAAGCTTACTGTAACCAGACGAGATGTACTGAATGAATCCAGTCTCTCTGCAGGCAGACAACAGACATCGTCTACTTCAATCAATGTTTCGGTTCTTCTCATGTGCCGTACAGAATGCAAAAACAATAAGATGGCAATCGAACAGATGTGAAACTATTAAAATTATAGAATGTGCAATACAGAATGTTTTCACTGAGAATAGAGGGATCTTGGACGGGTAGTTTGAGATAGGGAACCCAAGGTTACGGACGCAAAATGCCTTTGGTAGAGAGCACTAAAGTAATTATTATTTGGTACTCATAAATCAATAGCAGAACGAAATAGGGTTACAATATATTGTATTATAATGACTTTACGCCTTCTTAATGACTGAGAGAAACCTGATTGCTAATAATTAAACTGCGGAACTTCATGTAATTGCATGTTTTTATTGGTTTGGCATATTGAAAAAGTAAAGGCGGATCTTCGCCGATCATGATTTTTAAGTTCGAATGAAGCAGACTTTATTTTGCATAATTGCATATTTCGACAGTTTTTCCTTTTAAATGCATATATTTTATTTTGAATATTTAAATGCAAATAATTCCTTGTTTTTCCTCATTTATTATCTAATTTCAAAATTTTTCTCTGGTACAAATAACAATAATTTCCAAGAAATATAAAAATTATGTGAGAAAACCAATAATTAGTTAATTACTGTTGAGGACATGAAATTGCTGCGACGAGAAAGGATTTATGTCCCTAGTGTATAAATTGGGTCCTTTTCCACTTTGGCATAAGGCTGTTCACACCTGTGGAGTAACGATTAGCGCGTCTAACAGCGAAACCAGGTAGCCCGGGTTCGAATCTTGGTCGGGCAAGTTACCTGGAGTTTTCCCTCAACCCAATATGAGCAAATGCTGGGTAAATTGGAGCTGGACCTCGGACTCATTTCTTCGGCATTATGATCTCATTTCATCCACACACTAAATAACTTGAGATATTGATACAGCGTCGTAAAATACCCCACTTAAAAAAAATATGAGGCTAGCTGCTGCTCTGTGTACATACAAGCCGTGTAAGTAATTTTTCAGAAGTCAGAGCGAATATACGCGTCGCCTAGAAATCATTCAGACTTTTGCTACCTTTACTCTGATTTTGTTGAACCAAAAACGAATGTATTTAGACACATGCGACCATAAAGTCATGTATTATTGAGATCATGGAACTACTGAAAAGTATTGGGAATAAATTTGAATAAGGATCTAAAAAAAGTTTCCTTCCCAGGCAGGATTCGAACAACGAAAGTCTTAGTTACCAGTCTATCGCGCTCTGGAGTGAACAAGGCTCTAAAATCAGCTACAAGGGTCGGTCCGGTTTTTTTTTTGCCACTAATGTACATCATGATTTGAGTATGCCAAATAATTATCTGCTAAATGGATTCCTAAATACCTCAAGGCTATCCTAATGAAAATCGAAATGCTTTTGCTGCCTTATGAAAGCGTGAAATAATTTTTGTGATAATGCTATATGGCAGCACAGTGTTTTAATAATTAATAGTAGGCGGTAAACATTCCTTTCTTTTTAAAATAACTTACAGAATTCTAAATTATATCTTAAAAGTTATATGTAGGCCTAAATACACTTCGGAGAAACATAATTTTAGTTTCAAATTCAAAAAATGTGTGACTTTAATGAATAACTCTGTCTATAAATATAATCTGTTATGGTTTAAGGGGAGAGGATGGTATTTTTTTGGTGAAAAATGAGTAAATCTTCAAAAAAAAATCTTTAAAATACCCTGTGATATGTGTGGAATGCATAACATTTTGTGGGTATTTGTGCCCTTGTCGGATGTTGAGTCGCCATTTTTAAACTTCCTGCGTTATGGATTTTTAAATCACTCGCCCACTTTTATTTTTGTTTCCGGTAAATTAAATTTTCAAAAAAAAATTTTCTTTAAAATACCTTTTGATATGTGTGGAATGCATTGTATAACATTTTGTGTGTATCTGTGCCCTTATCTGATGTTGAGACATCATTTTTAAACTTCCTGCGCTATGAATTTTTAAATCACACGCCCACTTTTATCGGTTTCTAGTAACTTCATTTTTTTTTTTCATACATTGCCAGACAAAAATGGATATAATTCTGAACTATTAAAGATACATGCATTAAAATTTAGAACACACATTCTTGAGACTATTAGGAAACTTTTCTCTGTAACAGAATTTTGTTAATTGATTTCATTTTAAAAATACGTCCGTTTGTTTGCAAGAAAGGAAATCAGAAAAATTTTATAAAATTTTAATTGTTTATTTTACAAACGTAGGGACTAATATCAAAACTCTGTTACAGTTTGTAGAACATGCTTTTGCAAATACATTGCAAAAAATTGTTTGAATCTATCTTTAAAAACGGTTTAGATATATCGGTTTTAGTACAATCCTACATTGGGTAGGGCCCCCAAATATTTTTTTTTTTTTCAAAATATTTTTATTTGGTTGAGTTGCCACAGCTATGAGCTCTCTACATACAAAAAATTAATATTTTACACCAAATAGGAAAATAGTACATTATGCAACGAGTCTATAATGAAGGCAATTAAGGAGTATGGATATTTATGAAACGAGCGCAAGCGAGTTTCATAATTTTCATACGAGCTTCTTAATTACCATTATAGGCGAGTTTCATACGACTTTTTATGCTCGACCATATTTCTAACTTGATATTATTAATTTTATTGTATCTCACCTGGAGCAATGTGCCATATATTGTGAGATGTGCGCAGACGCGAAAGTATTGATTTTTTTCCGAGGAACAGATGTCCACATTGACCTTGCTAGGCCATAAGAACCTACAGAGGTAACATCGAAATAAAATTAGACATTGAAAAACGAGATGACAAATTGAATTTATTTGAATATTATTTACAATTAACGCTAATTATTATAGTAACAGAACATAACCTTCTGCGACAGTACTGAATTTCCAGCCTCCGTGACTTTTCGCTAATTCTCTTTCGATTGCATATCCGAGAATAATCGATACTTGCGGTTTTATAACGGTAGAAAGCTGACCTGTCATTGGCTGAACAGTTGTAACCTGAGTCGTCATTGGCTGAAAGACCTGACCTTTAATGAGTAGGTGTACATTAATGACATGCATTAAAGGTCTGCTACCAGGTGTATAATTACTACATTTCGGCATGGTCGAGCATAAAAGTTTTTAAAAATACCATCCTCTCCCCTTAAAATGAACCAAGGAATTTTCCTACTTCATCCTCCACGACGCATAATCTATTGTAATCTATCATTCCACACACACGAAACGTAAAAGTTTATTTGACCTGCAGCTAGGCGTCAATACCTGCCTCAACTGTAAGTAATGTAGTTACAAAGTGAACAAATGAGAGGAAGAGGATCGGCACTCCAAATAAACGTTCGACTGTTCTGTAGTATGTTTCGTTGTACAGCGACACCTAATAAGTTACGTATGTGTGCGTCCTTGCGTTCCCAAACTGTTAGCCGGCTTCTATTAACTCGCCCGTAGGACTCACAAAGCCGCTTCAGTGTTGGGTTACCGCTTTATAAATTTTGTGAACATCTGTACTTAAGTTGGAAGAATTTTATTTACTTTCTCGTGTATGTCGTATAATGATCCTGCCGGCCACGCCTAACTTGTCTTTATAAGACACTAGACATGCGATACTCGTTCGATATAAATCTCTAACATCTCTAACAAGTAACGCCCTTATTCCGTTTACAATTTGCACAATATACAGCACTAATTTTACGTATTAATTTTGTCTATTCCTTAACAACATATTTACAGCAATCAAAACTAAGACTCTGTAATCACCTGGACAAATGATTTATTATGGCTGTAGCAATACTACGTACCAGCACCACAAACCTAATATTCTTCTCAAACTTCGTTGTTAGTGTTTAATGTATATATGTATGTATTAACACTACAATTGGGTATACGCCCGGTGGCAGTGATATATAATATACAATAATACCATTACAATTATACAATAATTACAGCAACAAAAGACAAATAAAAAAATAAAATAAAATAAAATAAACCTAAATTTATTTCTAACTATAAATAATAAACCTAGGACTATAAACAAGAACTATTTTATAATAACGCCTACAATAAGCAAAAGTAAACCTAACTTATAAGTACTTCTATTTCACCCAACTATTACCAATTTAAGTAATTACGTATCACATTAATTAATTACAAATCAACTTAATTCATATCATCTTAATTACATATCACCTTAATTTATTTACATATCAACTAAATTACATATCATCTTAATAGAGTAGTCAATGAGGTAATAGAATAATTCTTAAAAGAGTAGGAGTTAAATAAAAGAGGTATACTTATTAGTTGATTATTATTATTACTTTTATCATTATTATTAGTTTTATTATTAGTAGTATTATTATTGTAAACAGAGAATACTTATAAGTTCAAATGTATTAATTTTTTGTTATATTTGTATAGAGAATGATGGTGGATTAAGAACTGGAATACATCTAATCCGCCATGACGTGAACAATGATTGATGAAATAAATAAATAAATAAATAAATAAATAAATAAATAAATAAAATATCATCTTAATTAATTACATATCAACTTAATTAATTACATGTCACAACTTAGATAATTACACTGTACCTACAATTACATTTTCAATCTAATCTTCTCAACCTTTCCTTAAATGTATTGATTTTGTGAGGACCACCCTGAAAGATTGCCGCAGGTAAGCTGTTCCAGTCTACTATTGTGCGGTTAACAAAGGAAAATTTTGCCACGTCCGTTCTTTGTTTTCTACATTTAAACTCCCTAATATGATCTGCCCTGCCTAAGTATGATGGTGTTGCTAATCTAGCATTGATGTCGGTACATGCTTTGTGTCCCATTTGTGCCTTAAACAATGCGGTGAGTCTGATTTTTTGTCGCTTTGATGAGAGATTCCTACCCTAAGCCTTTTACTATCTCTTCACCATGTCCCTTTCCCATTTTGACATATTTTGCTGCCTTGCGTTGGACCTTTTCTATTGAATCGATTTGGTTTTGTATCCAAATAAACAGCTTATAACTTACAAATATCAATTCTAATGTAACTTTGAAATATGGTACAGTTTAAAACTAACGATATTGTAATGGGGAGGTCTGTGAGGTTTTTATTTTCTTCCCGCACTGGATGGGTCGCAGGGGACCAGTGGATTGGGCTCCTCGATCACTTGACTTAAATCCACTTAAGGAGCTACCTGGAATCGAAAGTGTGGTTTGTAAAGATCAGGGACAGACACCATCTGCGTGAGCGAATTGCTGCAAAAGTACCGTGACGTTTCGTCGGACGTGGTATCTCGCAGATGTAGATCCATACATGAATGCAGTTGTGTTTTAACATTGTGGAGATCACACTGAAAACATAAATTACCCATTGATGCGGAACTTTAGAACCGCCGTGTACATTACAATACGAGTTGGTAATAATAATAATAATAATAATAATAATAATAATAATAATAATAATAATAATGGTCATAGGAAGAAAAATAAAGAAGGTAAACTTGCGAATTCTAAATAAGGCAGTAGAGCAGGTGTACAGCTTCAAATACTTGGGGTGTACTACAGGGACATCATTTTATTTTTACTTCAATTTTTATTGTACCTGAGTTTTTGAATGTACTTCACTCCCACCCCTTCTACTAATGAAGTTCAACCGTCCTCCACACAGATCCAAGACCGCATATACAGTCATAGTAGCCTTACGGTCATAGTAAACAGTACGTTCCAAAAATATGTTCGCGTTTTCCAGTGACGAAAGACCTTTCAATATTGAATCATATTTTCGCACAGGTACTGTCTTCCATTTGCCTACGTCGTATCCCAGTTTCCCCCACCAGCTTTTATTCGCCAGCTGGTGGCTGGGCTGTCTTAGCTCTTTTCTGAGAACATTAATTTCCGTTAGGAATTGGACGTCTACGTAATATTAATACAACTGTTTAAAATAACTTAAATAGAAGGGCCTCGTTAAGTAATTAATTGTCACGTGATTTCCTCCCTTTCTACGACATAACCACTTGGACGGACAGTAGATAGTATATCTGAGTAATTTTATCTTTTCGGATTGGGCAGAAGTAAAGATTGAATTTACAGTTCGTAAGGTACTCTTTTATAGAGTAGGTACAGAATTATTTCAACATGAGTTACTAGTACGAAAGACGAAACTGGTAATTGGAATTAGGTACAATAGTCTATAGTGCGATAATATGCAGGAAAGAACTTGAAGCCTCTATCGAAATGAACGGCCACCATTTTCAAAAATGTCGTTAAATATCCATATTATGATTATTTTCAATTTAACTTCATTCTCTATATTGTACGCTAATGTGCTGTAGACAGTATAATATACACTGCATAATGAATACGTCCACATGGACAGCTCAGTTCGTGAGTAAAAACACTCATTGTTAATACTGTACTGTATTTTGATTAAACAAAAACCTAATGAAAATGATGAAAAGCTCGATATTTCCTAGTTTACGTAAGTGGATGAACTACTTTTCTTCTCTCATATACCTAGTAAAGTAATTTGTTTGTATATTACGCCAGTATCATCGAACTCCAGTCGTGGAAGGGGGTAGCAAACGGCGTTGATCCAGAGGTATAGCCAAGTTAATATTAAAAACTAGCCGTACCCGTGCGCTCCGCTGCACCCGTTAGAAATAAATATAAAGTAATTACATAATTAAAATACGATATTTGATCCAGGGAACATTCGTGTTTGATAGAAGGATAAATCGCTAATATATGTTACTTAATTTAAATTGTATCCAAATAATTAAAATGCGATCATTTTGGTCCAGAGACACTCATTTGGTGTAATGACAATTCCTTTAACATGATTCTTAATTTTTATTACATGCAACCACAACTTAATGAAGATTGACATCATTTAGATTTGATGTGTATATTTTATTTTACTTGTTATAGGTTTCCATTGAATTATGGTAATAACTTAATTTTAACCCTTGTTTTCTACGTATTCAGTAAATGGCGCTTGGCCCACTATGGTTCTGAAACCTTCAAATAACTTATATTATATTATAATATATTATATTATATTATATTATATTATATTATATTATATTATATTATATTATATCAGAAGTTACTGTAATAACATTATAGCATTATGTCCATCTAGAGAAACTACACTTTCCAATGGTGAAATAACAATTCATTATACAATTCGGTTAATTTAGCTTTCGATATTACTTCATACAAACACAGAAACATTCTCTGTAGGCTATCTTTCATAGCTTTCGATTGTTGCTGTCCAAGGCCCCTTATAGACGAAGTCATTTGTTTTTTAATTCATTACACGGCCTTAGATGACAGTTATTTTAATTTTAAAACTCATTTATCTCATTAAATATCAGTCCTATCAAGATTTTTCAAGGAATAAAACTTATCGGAAATGATTTGTAAAGAAACTTTTGTTACCGGTATGTAACATTTTTCACAAAAATCAATAATAAGCGAGATATTTCGATTTATTTAATTTAGGCCCCCTTATAACCCCCCTTTTAAATAATGTATTTTGAATGCCATATAGCCTAAAATCTAAGTTACAACGAACTTAATTTATATTCCAATTTTCATCGAAATGCGTTCAGCCATTATCGCGTGAGAAGGTAACAAACATACAGACAGACAGACAGACAGACATACAAACAAAAATTTCAAAAAAGCGATTTTCGGTTTCAGGGTGGTTAATTATATATGTTAGGACCAATTATTTTTGGAAAATCGAAAATTACCAGAAAAATTTCGGCTACAGATTTATTATTAGTATAGATGTTAGTAAAAATAAAATGATGTCCCTGTATAAGCAGTAACATGAGCTGCAGCCAGGAAGTCAAAACAAGGATAGCCATGGCCAAGGAAGCTTTTAATAGAAAAAGGAGCATCTTCTGCGAGTCTCTGGAAAGGGAACTAGGAAAGAGACTAGTGAAATGTTTTGTATGGAGTGTGGCATTGTATGGGGCAGAAACATGGAAGTGAAGAGAAGCGAATAGAAGCATTTGAAATGTGGATATGGAGAAGAATGGAACGTGTGAAGTGGACTGAGAGAATAAGAAATGAAGCTGTGTTGGAAAGAGTGGGCGAAGAAAGAATGATACTGAAACTGATCAGGAAGAGGAAAAGGAATTGGTTGGGTCGCTGGCTGAGAAGAAACTGCCTACTGAAGGATGCACTGGAAGGAATGGTGAACGGGAGAAGAGTTTGGGGCAGAAGAAGATACCAGATGATAGACGACATTAAGATATACTGTATGGATCATATGAGGAGACAAAGAGGATGTCAGAAAATAGAAAAGATTGGAGAAAGCTGGGTTTGGCAATGAAAGACCTGCCCTTGGACAGAACACTGAATGAATGAATGAATGAATTATAAATAACTTACCACTTGTTCCTCTTTAGCTCATCAACTTCAATAGTAGACTACAACTAGTCGGCAGTAGCGGCTGGTGGTCAAAATAATGAGTGTGCTACAATCTCTATACAGGCCTACTGTATACACTTATATGTATTTATCTTAATCTGAGTCTTGCCTAGTGACGAAATGTGTAGTTCCTTCCTACTGCAGAACTTGTCAATTACCCTGGTGTTAAACCTTCCATCTTGGACATCATACTCTTTTCTATTGACAGTACTGCAAGAGCAGTGAGGCGATCCTGGGACATAGTGTTCCTTAAAAACGTTTTTATGCGTTTCAAGCAAGAAAAACATCTTTCTGGCTCAGCAGTGGTCATTGGTATTGTAACCGAAATATTTAACAACTTCGTTACTTCACAGAATGGATCCTGTGAATTGTTGGAGGCTATGTATTGTAACAATTGAACAGCTCCATCTAAATTTCGGAAGTCAAGTCTTCCGTATAGAACTCCAAGTTGTGTCTTTAATATTCTTTTGTTCAGTACAGTATAGCTGTTGACAGCAACTTCAAGTTCGCGTTCAGGAAAATTATGCAAAAAATTGTCAAAACATTCGCTGTTTAACAATTTTATTGCGTCTAGGTAGCTTAAAGATTGGAAACAATGAGTAGTTTCCTGAATTATACGGTCACATACTTCCTTGGCTTCAATTTTCGAATTCCATTTTCCGTCGCTTGCTGACTGATTCAGGAGGAACCTCAAAAAGCTGATAGATGGCAGCAGCAGTCGAACATTTGAATTACCAAACACATTGTACATAGTTCCGAGTTCTTCCACAAACAAGCATTCTTTCGTTACGCTTTACTTTTGCAATCTCCAAGCTGTGTCGTGCTGAAGCTGACTACAGCACTTCCCCGCGTAAAAACAGCCAATCAGATCAGTTATTTCTGCTTCGCACATGCGCATTAACTATCTACATTCTCATGTAGAGTTTTGAGTAGCACAACGAACCTCCTGAGGCACCGAAGAGCGAAGACTAAACACTCTATAACGCGTCATGAACATAACCACGGGAAATTGTCAAATGGCAGATCAAATACTATGGTGGTATTACAAATACTTTATTTGAGCACAAATTATCATTGTGCTGTAGCACTGTAGCATATAAGGACGGGCCGCCCCTGCTAGTCGGTTGAAGAAAATAGGCTCCTGAACACGTCAGGACAAAATGTAGTCTAAATGACAAGCTTTAATCCCAATGCGGTATGGTCTGCGTAGCAAGCAAATTATTAAGTACGTTAGAACATCCATACGTAGCGATATACAATCTCAGACACGGTGACGCTGGAGATCTCGAATTAGATTGTTCCCGTTACAACTACCATGTCATTAAGTTATCTGGAATAGAGTGGGTGGTACCAGGCACCAGTGTGAGAGACCAACGCTAAAATTAAAGAGTAAATGAAGCCTTGCACGCAATAATATCAATCACTGTGCTCTTCGAAGTAGAAGTTAATGTAATGTCACAAAGCGAAAGCATTTTACATGAAGTTTCATACTGCTTGTTTTTCAATGTGGATATCGAGGTGATAAAATATGCAATTGTAATATTTTTATGCATCTGTACTCGTTAAATTACACCACTGTTACTCAGTGGAAATTTTGAGCAGGGGAAGCTAACTCAAGTTGTCTTTCATGCAATATGAGAAAACGTATTACAAAAATACAGTCTTAAAATAAAAAGTAGTCAATGTCAAGTCAGCAGTCAAAGATTGGTTGGAACATCGTAAGTAACACCAATAACGCACAGCCTCAAATGATACGTAGTAAAATATGATTTCACGGTTTACACATAATATCTCTTAACAAATAGACACGTATACGTATAACATTAGCTCACTCCCTGTCATACTTAGAGAAATCACAATATTAGTATCATTAGGTAAGTATGCGTCTGTCTTTTGGTTGTGTCCTTCATTGACAGCAAGGGAGTCGGTCATTTGTTTTTTTAAATCACACTTTTGTTCGTAAGTCAGTCTTGATAATACAATTGTCCTAAAAAAAAATCAAGTAAATCAGTGTCAGAAACTGTTATTTCGCTCATTATATCAGCCACAATGCACACTAACACTTCAACTGAACACAACTGACGAAAAGGAATAACTCGGAAACTACTTATTTTAAATGTTAAAGCTAGCTTCTTGCGAGCCTTGCGACTAGGGTAGTTTAGTTAGAAAGGGATGGAAAATCTGCGGGGTGGATTACACAGAAGAAACTGGTCTGCTTGGAAACTGGTGTGTGTAGGCTTCTTGTTTACTGCTGCATCACAAATCATCCTGAGCTGCCGCATCACAATATTTAACGCGTAAATATGAAGTCTATTAAAATTAATAAATAATTTTCTCCATAAACCGCAGGTTTATTATTAAATTATTATTAACTGGGGAAGCTAAGCTTTTTAGCTTACATTGACGCTACGCTACTGCTGTTACTTATCCGAAAATATAGACAAATTACACATACGCATCATAAATTGTCAATTTTTTGGAAGTACATCTGTTTTTACAGACATGCAGCGAGACTCGACGGTGATAACTTACGGATACATTTGTTATACAAAAACAAGCTCGAAACTCGTACAGTTATGGGCAGAATGGAAAGCAAATTAGCGTAATATTCATTATGGATAACGGCGTATTGCTCATTCGTAAACGTATCCATTTTCACTGACACATAAACAAAGTAACCATTGCAACAAAAGCAACTATTTATTATATTCACACCTTCACCAATTGAAACTGACCGTAACTCCGTTACATACATTTTCGACCTCACCAATACACCCTTAGCTATGGCTACTTAGTCGCGGGACACTCGGTATATGCTTAATGCTAACTAACAATTTCGGCCCGGATGTTTAGGACCAAACAAAAAAAACTTATAAAGTTCCCTGAGAATTCTCTTAAATTGACGAAAAAGAGTAAAAAAATTATCTAATGAAAATTATAAATTTGTATAATTAATAACGGTCAAATGATTACTTTACAAGTAACTGTATTTTTAGTTGGTTATTTAACGACGCTGTATCAACTACTAGGTTATTTAGCGTCGATGAGATTGGAGATAGCGAGATGGTATTTGGCGAGATGAGGCCGAGGATTCGCCATAAATTACCTGGCATTCACCTTATGGTTTGGGAAAATCTCGGAAAAAACCCAACCAGGTAAACAGCCCAAGCGAGGGTCGAACCCGCGCCCGAGCGCAACTTCAGACCGGCAGGCAAGCGCCTTAACCGACTGAGCCACGCCTGTGGCTAAGTAACTATATTGTAAAACAAACTTTCTTAGTGGAATTAGTGCATTACTACTGAAATAATAAATCACTACGTTACTTAGGCCTATATTAAAATAATGTGAAAAAAAAACGTTAAAACTGCTACAGTTTTAATATGACACGGCTAATATAAACACATGAGCACTGCAGATGGGTATGGATTAGTACAAGAACAATTCGCAATGAAAATGCTGACATAAATTATTATTTAGAAATACATATGAATACTTCAACCATAAAAATTACATAAAAATGGAAATTTAACCACAGAAATATGAATAAATGTCCTATAAAATCTGTAAAATTAAAAAAATAACTAAAACTACATAAATGTTAAAAATGACTTTAATCTGGAAAACATGGAAAAAATGCATTTTGATGATCTATAAAAACCCTATATATCCAACACATTTCTTGGAGATTGCATTTAATTGCCTCTATGCATCGTATCGGACTACTCAGAAGAAAGATTATTTTAACCTCAAAGCAACACAAATGAGAACACAGGAAATGAACTCAATTTATTAGAATATTATTACACCACATGAAACCTTTAAAACTACAGATGTAAATAAATTATTGAGACACGATATCAGAATGCGATTTTCTGCATGTTAATCAGAAACTGAATAAAGGTACGGTCACATGTCGCTACTTTTGCTCGCAACTTTTGTACTGCAGCTGCAGGTTTCCATCTCCGTGTTGACTTCTCAATATACATTTTGTGGTTATGTTCGCATTATTAAGAAACTCATGCGAAAGCTTACTTATCTATTATTTGCTTTTCTGTCCTAACTAGTGTTCAGAAATTGGCATTATTTTTACTATAAAGCTTTTAAAAACACCTATATACTTAAATCATAACCAACAGCATATTCACGTAATCAATATTGACAACCCTCCTGTTTGTAACTACGCTACAGAAAATTAAAAAAGTGAATTATATCGTCAACAAATATGCTCAGACTGTGTTGTGCATTTAATAACTGTTACAAATAATTTATTTTCATCACATCTAACATTAAAATACAACCAAACAATAAAAGTATCATTGGCACATTTGGGTGGTAACACTGGTCGCAAACGCAGCAAAAGTTTAAACAAAACCGATATCAAAAACGCTGCGGCTGCAACCCTGAGAACGCTGTTCACACGTCGCTACTTTTAAGCTGCGTGCAGCATGGAAAAGTAGCGAGCAACAGGTTCGACAGCCGCTACTTTTCGGGTTGCACCGAGTTGCGACGTGTGAACAACGGTGCAACCCGTGTGAGAGTTGCGCAGTTTTTTGTACTGCATCGCTGCAAAAGTAGCGACGTGTGACCGTACCTTAATTTCAAGGAATAATTGTTCCGGGGCCGGGTATCGATCCCTGGACCCTTCGCTTAGCGCGCGAACGCTCTACCGACTGAGCTACCCCAGGAACTATACAAAAATTGTGACGGTGTAGTGTATAGTTCCTGGGGCAGCTCAGTCGGTAGAGCGTTCGCGCGCTAAGCGAAGGGTCCAGGGATCGATATCCGGCCCCGGAACAATTTTTCCTTGAAATTATTCAGTGTCTGATTAACATGCAGAAAATCGCATTCTGATATCGTGTCTCAATAATTTATTTACATCTGTAGTTTTAAAGGTTTCATGTGGTAAAATAATATTCTAATAAATTGAGTTCATTTCCTGTGTTCTAATGTGTGTTGCTTTGAGGCTGCTGGTAAAATTCATGTTCTGGGAATAATAATTTAATTAAGTAGTAAAATATCGCTGCAATCGAAAAGTATTGGGAATAAATTTAAATAAGGCACAAAAAAAAATTTTCCTTCCCAGGAAGGATTCGAACCACGAAAGTCTTAGTGACCAGTCTATCGTGCTCTGGAGTGAACAAGGCTCTGAAATCAGCTACAACGGTAGGTCCGGTTTATTTTGCCACTGCTGTACCTTTGTGTATACTCATATTATGCCTACGAATATCTTCTTGCATCGCCTTCTATTTATCATTCAAACTTTTGAATTAGGTACATTTAATGTCCTGAATTAAAAAACCTGCTGTTAAATACCGCAAGGATAAAAATAAAATACTTTGACCATTTTTCTCCTGTGAAATTGATTCATGCACACAACTGAAGTCATTACCTTCCTATGATAAATATGCAAATGAATGCACACTAGTTTCGATGCGACACTGAGTATAATAAACATTTTTAGCCATGAGTAAGGATGAATCTTTAATGAGAAAATAAGTGCAATCAACATCGCACTTTGCTTCTACATATCTGTTGTGACAGTCAATGCACACAGTACAGACTTGATGAATTTTAATCACAGTCTGCATGTTCCGTACGTCAAACATTTACGCATACTAACACTAAAACTACAGTAGTAACGCTAGCTCGCAGAGCTATGTTCCAAGCAAACGGACAGGGTGAAATTCCCAGTCAGATCGTGATGGAATTTGTTGTGGACATAGTAGACGTTACAAAAAAATTTCCTCGGGGTACTCTCGTTTTCCATTATCATTCCACCAACACACTCCACTTTCTCTTCATTTCATGTATCATCTGCAATAGCTAGAAATAAGATGAGGTGAATTCTTGGAGTAGTACGGGTTTCCGACGCTGATATGGGAAGGGCTTGGGGTTCCGGACCCTGTGGCTTATCAAGTATTCGTCTGAGGATGGGACCTTGCGGGGCAGGATGACCCACCTTCAGCATCGGATTCACCAATGTCACTTTTCTGACTTTGACAATCATCACATATACATAGTGGAAGTGAAATAACTTGGTAGATTGAAAGGGACGATAGGGTACACTTATAGGAATAGAAAACCTATATTATGTTTTGTGATTAAGTGCACGGTTAACGAGTAGATTACGTTTCAACTTTCAGCAGTCCGGCAACATCGCCGCTAACACACTCCCCTTGTGATACAGATGTAAGAGGTCAACGAACTCGGTGTGTCTCACTAGATGAACTGTTCTCTGGCGCTGTGTTGCAACCAACTCGCATAGTGAAGTGGCTAGAAATTTGAAGTTTTTTTTTTTTTTAATTAAATTTACACGAAAACCATCCACACTATTTAAATACGCAGGAGGGATAAATTATTCTTTTTTTAGATTTCCTATCGATATGGACAAAAAGACGATCATACTCGCAATAGTTATACCGAATAAGAGGTTGTTAAACATTTTATAAAAACATTCTTTTCTTAATTTAATTATGTTTTATTTAACGACACTCGCAACTGCCGAGGTTATATCAGCATCACCGGTGTGCCGGAATTTTGTCCCGCAGGAGTTCCTTTACATGCCAATAAATGTACTGATATGAGCCTTTTAATGTATTAGGCAAAAAAAATATGTATATTTCATATACATTATTCCCAGATAAAATTTACCCAAAGATATTGAATGATACTAAAATCCATCTTGATGTTCTACGTAAAATTGCTGTCAACACATATAGACAGGCAGAGGGTATATCCAAAACCATTTTCTCCACGTTAGGGATAATGAAGACGTGTGTGTTTTCTTGAAAATCTCGAAATCGATCTTTTGTAGTATGAAAATATTTCCTCTACTCTTCGAGTACCGGTCCTGGGACGGATTCTTGCACCGAGGCATGCATTAGTCCAATGTGCGCTGATTTGGGTCCTCATAAAATTTCGGCCACTGTATAGGACCGGTGCCCACCCAGCATCATAATTTTAATTTACAGATTGATGTAATTAGAAAATGTGCGCAAGCTGAAGCAGTGCCTATTTTTTACTTATAAGTGCATGTACTGCATTACTACATTACAATATTACACCGTTTGGTTAATGCTATAAATGATTGTAATCGTGATAATGAATGTGAGAATAGAGAGTAACGATGGAATGATGGAGGGAAACGGGAAAACCCCGCGAAAAAACCTGAGGAACCTTGGCATTGCCCACGATAATTTTAATTACGACTCCACTATCACCGGGATTCGAACCCGGGTCCACAGTCATCGTTAAAACAATGCTCTGTCAATTGAGTTATCAAGGCAACAGGTCACATAATCTTACTTCTTGGAATTATAAAAATAGTTTCAGTGTAAAATCCAGACAACGGAAGCTTATCTACTTACTTGCATGCACAGTAAATAATTTTATACATTTTCTTAAATTATTATCGTTCAAGAAAATAAACTACGAACTAGAATATATGCGAAGAAATGATAAAGATATCGTTGCAGCACAACACGTAAAACGTATAATAATAATAATAATAATAATAATAATAATAATAATAATAATAATAATAATAATAATAATGAAATTTTACTAAATAATTTTGGAAAATGAAATGAAGTAAAGCAGATTGCTCAAGTTTTCTTTTCTCAATCGTACTATCAGGGACTGGAATGCTTTACCTGCAGACTTACTAAAGGCTTTACCAATAACCAAAAATGTATTTAAAAATATACTTAAGGACTTTACTAATAGACGGTAGTATATTATACATACTATTTAAAGGGTGTAATTGATATCTTGTTATTTGAAGTGTTCTCTCAGTGAGGAAGTGTGTTGTGTCAGTGAAGTGTGTAGTGTCAGTGCAGTCTATTGTGTAAGTGAAGTGTGTTGGAGTCAGTGAAGTGGCTGTGCAAAGTATTTGAACAGTGAAATGGTTAGAAGTGTTAGTGAAATCAGGTAGAATCAGTGCAGTGAGTGAGTTGACAGAGAAATAAGTGTAATGCCGAAAGGTACTTGTGCAGGTATGAACCTGTCACAATCGTGGGTCTTAGTTCGAACTTAGGGTTAAGATACAAATTAGATTTACTTTAAATGTTATTTTAAGTGACCATGCTTCATTTTAATTTAGGATGCTCCTTGTTATTAATATTTTATTATTATTATTGTTATTATTATTATTAATTATTGTTTTAATAGTTGTATTTATTAATAATTGTCATTACTGAGTGTAATTAGTTACCACTGCCACGGGTATATACCCATTTGCAGTGTAAATAAATAAATAAATAAATACATACATACATACATACATACATACATACATACATACATACATACATACATACATACATACATACATACATACATACATACATACATAGTCAAGTGGTATTCGTCTTCAATAGAATTACGTCGACGGGCGCATAAAAAGTCAGAGAATCGAAAAATACTGTACAGCTAAGCGGTCATAGGATTTTCAGGCTTTCTGAAGTCACAAGAAAAACACTTAGCTAAAATATAATCAGCAACATCTCTCATGAGAACGGGACGTATAATTTAAT